>NW_006442491.1:900470-915694 GCF_000325575.1 Pteropus alecto | reverse complement strand
GGAAGGTAAAGCAGGGGAAAGTAGTCATAGGGTAGAAGGAATCTTGCTTTGTGTCAGGGGCCTTATCTTTTCTTGGTCAAGGAGAAGAATTCAAGAGAAAATATATATGTTGAAAAATGAATGCTGACAATAAATGGATCATGGTTCTAAGGAGGAAAGCAAGCTGAGTTCATGGGCAAAGAATTCTTTTTGAGAAGGCAAATAATAATTATTCCTAAAACATGGCAGAGAAGGTTTGGTAATGATAGAAATAATCTGAACTGGAAATAAGGGAAATTGAAAAACTTTATAATAAAAATATAAATTCCAACCTTCCCAGAAATAATAAGCTCATCTTTGGTGAGAAAGAGCTTAGAAATGGGACTTAAGGAGAGTGGAAAATATAATTCATGGCAAACTTTTTAATTGAGCTTATTAATGATATCACAAAATATTGAGCATTTACAAATTTCCAAAGTTAAAATGTCTGTGACTTTGAACAGCAATCGGCTGGGTTAGCCTTGAGACCAACTCACACAACAAGACATACAGACACATCTAGAATAATATAAAGGAGCAATGTTCATCATAGAAACATCATTGTGACTAACATTCACGCATGACTTCAGAACAGCTGAGTAAGCTCAGATATCTCCCTCCTTATTTTCAGGGAACCAGAAGCTTGATGTAGTAGAATAGAAAGAGCATGGAGTTGGGTCACCCAGACCATGCTAGAATCCAGCTCAGCTGTTCACCAACTAGGTGACATTGGGCAAAGTATTCAGTATCTGCCTATCTCTTGACAGATATCACAGTCCTGACCATATGGACTTGTGCAGAGGATTAATGTGATGATGGAGATGAAGTATTTAGTACAGAATAAGCAATCACTACATTACTTCTTTGTCTATGCTTTTTCAGATTTGCTAAAGGTGGACCACCAAGAGTTGGTTTTAGGTTCATGTTCACAGTAGCCCTGTGAAGATATGCTTATAGTAATAGTCTATGCTGTGCCCCTTTTAGTTAAAACCACTGCAAACTGCTCTACCTAGAACCTACATTTATTCAAGATACATAGGTCTATCTGTATCTATATCTATGTCTATCTATATCTATCTGTGTGTTGGGAGAGAAACGTCTCAATGGTTATTTCCTTGGATTTGGTTACTAATATGCTCTATCTTCTCACTTCCACTTAAAAAATAGCAATTTCTCCCAAATCCTCAGTAATTATGTGAATGAATTGTTAAAAATATAGGTAATAGACACACACTTTTATGTTTCCTTGATTGTTGTGTCTCCTATAATTATCTTAAAATACTTGGGTACAGACAGTGTGAAATCACATGCCTGTTAGGAGTGTTGAGTTACAACTCAAGTATTCATGGCATTCCAGCCAGGTAGCCATATTTGCCTTCATTAGAGAGAGCTCCTCTCCCAAGACAGCAAATGCAAACCTTCTATTATTTATATCACAGTCACTATCTGAGGCTTGGCTAATGAGCATGTATATTTGGAGTGAAGTTTGTGGCTTGTTAACAAGCTGATACAAGTTAAAAATGTGTTCTCATTTGGTGAAATTGAAGGTAATCACGGTATGTGGATTGGCTAAAGTATTGTGGAGATCTTCCCTTTTATGAATGAAAATCAGCAACCAGAGGATCCACAATCTTAAGTGATTTTGTCCGACGCTTGATCTTTTCCTGGGTCTATATTCAGTCAGGAATCCAGAAGGTTCTGTCTGCCCGAAGCTGGCCACAATGTGAACCCGTTGCCTCAAGCCAACCTTCGGAAAGTGAGGATTTCATTGAGCTCACAGAACAAGTGGTATGAGCTGCTTCAGTGCTTCCATAATAAGAACTGTTCAGTTTAAAAGGTCTGCAGATATGTCAGGATTTTATCTGTAACTGGGTTTCCTAGTGACTGAAAAGCCACGTTGTGGGAAGGAAAAGTCAATGTTCACCAACTTCTAACTTCTTTGGAGGCTACTATTTTCTACCAAAACAAACAAACAAACGAACTATGAATTCTGTATGATCAAATCACCTAACACCAACCGGTAATACTAATGAGGTTAAGTGATTATCACAAAAGTACCACTAATTTTATTCTTTTTGAATTCTAGATAGAAGGCGTTTTTCCAGTATGATTGATATTTTGGCCAATGTGCCATATCCTGTCACATTCAGGTGCCCAAATCCATCAGATAGTTTCAGTTTATTACATTTCTGGTCTGTGTGTATGCTAACTGTGCTTTTGCTTTTCTTTCTGATCAGCTTTCATTATGGGTGAGGACTACTAGCTAAGTGAGCACCCTAGTTTTAATATTTGACATTCTCTATCCAATCTCTGCTGAAAAGATGTTATTTGAGTCCTTTGTGGAAAAGACAATGACAATCCTCCATACAGATTTCAACCACTATCTGAAGGTAGAGAATGCCTGTGAACTTTTGTATCTGAAATGGCTTAAAGTGAGGACACAATTACCATTAATTGAACTGTAGAGTCTTCTCATATCCAGTTTGGTCTCCACAGGTTCTTGGAAAGAATTTCCCTGAGACTTATCAAGTCACAAATTTAAGGACTGAAAAAACAGTTTGAACTTTCTGGAAATTATGATGCACTTACTTTAAAAAGGAAAATTGAATGTATACAGATAAACAGTTGTTAAAATAAAGATAAATTCAAGAAAATGCCTCATTCTACCCAGTTTTGATATTATAAACACCCATGTACACATAACCCACATTTTTCAAACTAATATCCCTCCCAAAAATGATGCCATATTTACTGAGGGCATTCTTAAAATAAGAAATACAAGTTTGGCTGATACAGTAACCCTCTCCCATCCCACTGGCTTCTTTCACCAAAGAGAACCTCTATTCTGAAGATGATTTGCACCCCTTTGATCTGTACCTTAAAACTTATGACATATATGTATGCACTCATAAGTAATACATGATGTTGTTTTGTGTTTTTTTTTAATTTACAAGAATGGGCTATTATTTTATGCAGAACATTTTGCAGCTTGCTTTGTTTCTCAACATCAAATTTTAGAAAGCCATAGATGTTGAAATAAGTAAATCTAGTTTATTCATTTTAACAACTGTGTAGTAATTAAAATATACTCCCAATGTATTTAGTCATTATCAATGAATGGATATTTAAACTGTTTCCATTTCAGAGTATTTAAAAATAAAAAACCACTTCAATGAGCATTCCTCTTTGTGCAACATGGGGGTTTCTCTAGTGTTTATACCAGGAAGAGAAATGGGTAAGTTATTGCATAGCTAATGAAGTTCAATTTTACTAGAAAATTGTCAAAATGCCTTCTGAAGTGCTTGCATTATTTTATACTTCAACCATCAGCAGAGGAATTTACCATTTCTCTGTATCCTGAAGAGCAAATCCTCAGAGAGAGTCAGGGATAAACAGAAAACAAAAAGTGAAATGTAAAAGGAAGATGCAGCTGCAGATGTGTAATGAGTCTCACCATGGAAGCCTTTCAGGTCCCCCTGGCAAGTTCTGGCTTCGTGTAATCAATGGTGAGCCTTCAAAACTCCTAATGTGCACTCTAACTAGTGAATGTTCTTTTTCCTTCTTTCTTGAACCTTAAATAAATTGCTTAAGCAAGAGTCCTGAAAACTTGCCATAGCCTCAAATATCTAATGATTTAGATCTTGGGAATTCCAAGAGTCAGGTGTTTGAAGACTCTCCTGCCTTTGGATTTTTGGAGATAATTTGCTAAATATTCTCTTCCCTCCAGCATCTGTCAGTCAGAAATCTTATAAGAAATCTTACATGTACAATAAAAAGGACTATGTCCAGCACCATCTGACACACCAAAGTTTAAAATCTATTTTAAAATGATGAATGATTGTTCTACCAAGTTCTAATGCTGATGTGTTTGGCATTTCGACACTACAAATTTTCTGTCTCTCTTGTCATCATTTCTTCCTTTTTATCCCAAAGGTAACTCACTGTTCTGGGCAAAAGAAGATCTAACCTTCTTCTGAAGTTGCACTTCTGCCCTATCTTCTGACAGTCACCTCAAAGGATGGCTCTTTTAACAGGAATGAAATACAACTACTGAATGCCTGGGCTGGCTCACCTTTCTTAGAATATCCTAGAGACAGGTCTTTGTTCCCTTGGAAGGAATGTTCAGCACCTTTCTCTCAATGGGTAAACCCACTTACTTGTTTCTTCCAGCCTCCCTAGGTAGCAGTCACAGGTAGTGTCAGAGGCAGAGCAATCCAGAGCTTCAGGATGGTAATAAATAGTAAATTATCACTCCAGTACCTTGGAGGAGGTGTGTGCCTATATACAGAACAAGGAGTCTTTCATTTAAAATTCTTTCATTTCCAAATGAAAGAAGAAGACCATAAGGGAAGAGAGGGAGGAAAAAAGCCAAAACCTCAAGAAAGCAGTTGTGAGGTGTATGGCGCTGGCTGTAGGGATGACCAGGGACTAGAACACTGTCTCCTGTTCCTGCTTCTCTTTCTGTGCTTGCCTCCTTTTCCCTGGCTGGCTATCAGAGTAAAGCTGAAGTTATAACTTCTCCTGGAATCCTGAGACTTTCCTCCATTGGAACCATGGAGGAAATAGGACCCTCTACATCAATTCCAGTTGTAAAAAATCCTCGTATAGAACTCTGATTGGTTCAGCTTAGGTAATTCAGCCCGCTAGTGTTCAGGGTATCAGAGACTCATAACTGATAGTCCTAACCAGGACCAATGGATGAATGGGAGAAATAAGCATGTCATTTGAAAGAAAAGAAGTGCTGTTCTGGACAGATGCCTGCTCCTCATGGTGACACATTTTGATTTTGCCACAAGGGCCTTATGCCAAAACATGCCAAAACTTTTCAGCTTCAATAGCTTTGCCTCCACTCCAGAATCCTTTTTGGTCTTCCACTTCCACTTATAATTTTTCTTGCCATTTTCAATAATTGAATTTGCTTTGGGCTTTCTTCTAGTCTAGGAGTCTCTTTAAGGCAAGCAGTTAATACAAACATCACCCAAATCATTAAGGCCCAGGGTCTTTGTGAAGCTACACTTCTCTGTCCCCTCTGTAGTCAGTGAAGCCAATTTTCAAGTGCTTTCTTGCCTTGTAGTAATGGGGCCCATGCCACATGACTCCTACCCAAACAAGAAAGAGGAAAATACTGAGAGAACACTCTTAGATAGGCTATGCTGACAAGGGGACATGCTTTACATTGCAAACCCAACTCTACAACCAAATTCTAGCTCTCTCCTACCTGGATTTAGTGGCTGCTGCCTCCCTGGGACAGATTTAGATTTAATGTGTATTTCATGGAGAGAAAAGGGAAGACTGCATCTGAAAAAAAGCCTTTCATGTTACAGATGAGGAAACCAAGACCCAGAGATGTCACATGACATGGACATAGCCATGCAGCTCATAAGCAGTGAACTTGAGATCCCTAAGCAGCTTCACAACAGGCAACATCTATTAGATGCTTATTGTGTGCATCACCAGGGTCTTTGGTAGGACAAGGAGTATAAGGAAGACTAAAAAATGGTTCCCTCCTTCTGTGAGCTTCCAGTCTAGTCTCCTCAACCACAAATACAAAAACTCTGAGAATACAGGGGTATATTTTATTTCTTTTTTTCTAATAGAGGAACTTGCCATTACTTAAATAATTTTCAACATGAAAGTTGTCACCAATCATCTAGCTTGTATGTAGATTCTACTACACTGATTAAATAAATTATTTACCTAGAGACATCTCATGCTCCTTCTTACATACAATCCGTTTTATCTTGGTTGCAGCTCTCTGTGTGGCAACATTGAATAAATGTTGCTGATTTCCTGACTATGACCCCCAGCCCCTCAACTGTGAACAGTCTCAGGGTTGGCAGCTGTGGTCTTGTAAGGGTTAACCGAGGAAAGGAGTAGGGGATTCCAGGGCCTGCAATTGATTTCCAGAGTCATTCCTTGTAGGGCCAATGCCAATGCAACATCTGGTGTGCACCTGAATAAATCCAAGAAGTTTCCTTTTCAATATTATATAAATTCTGCACCTTGACTCATGGCTATTAAACTCACTATGGTAAGATCGCCAACAAGTATGGCAGTATTTCCTTCATGAGGGAGGATCACTCCAAGAAGAACAGCATGAAGCCATCTCCACCCACCCTGCATCCCAGAGTCTCCAGAGAAAGCTGTCATCGGGGCACCTTCTACTAATAATTTCGTTTAGTTTACTCTTTTTTTAAAGCCAAGTTTTCCATTTGGAGATGGGCCCTCACTTACTCTCGCCTGCCTCCAGGTTCCTTCTCTCCCTCTTCCAGACTCAGTTTTCCCCCCAAAGACACAGCTGTGCCCTCCCTGTCTACCCTCTGTTTCTGGTCAACCAAGACTCATCACTCAATGGGGCTTAAATTAAAAACAGACTCTTGGAGGGATGCCACTGCCTTTTTCTCCTTTGCTCCCACCTCATGCTGCTAAGTAGAATTTTTTGAAGGGCTCTTGGCAGAGTCAATCTTCTATAATTCTAACCTCCATTACTTCCCTGAATGAGAGTTAAAGCTGGAATTGTAGAATATTGGAGGTGAACAGGTTCTATAAGCCTACCCGGTCCTATACTCCTATTGTGCAGATGAAACAAATGAGATTCCAAGAGGATCCTGCTACTCCCCAGGTCAACTGAAGGTCCTCCTGTCTCACGGCCTCGCTCTTCTCTCCTCTACTTCTATGCACTCCTTCTCATTGCTCTGGTGAACTCCAGCTCACCAGGCTTTACTAAGCTGTAATCACACCGCCTCTGAAGACTTTCTTTACACTCCACTACCTCCCAGTTTTGCATGGCAAGGCCATTATAGATTCTCAGCGTATGACAAAGATGCTCTCTTAATTTTTGCTCCATACCCCACCCCAAATAAAACATACCCTAAGACAAGGATTCTAATGCTAACATTAGATTTGGGAGGCAACTCTAGGAGCCACCAGCAAGAGAAAGGGAAAGGAAGAAAACCTAAACTGGACAAGTATCGATCAGGTTTCTGCCTCTGAAATGTGGGAGCTCATTGTGAAGACCGCACCTCAGGAAGTTGTTTTACCAACGAGCAAGGAAGCTAGTGTCTTGATCTACAAACTTTGGTGCCTCATTTTTAAGGGACTGCTCATGGAGCATGAACACCTTGGCATTTCCAGGCTCCCTCAAAATTTAGGCAAAGCTCTCAGGCAGAGAGGTCTGGAACTATCTGCGGGGATTTCCAGCCAGGTGGCCAACAATGCTCACTTATCTGTGTCCCCTAAGAACCAGAGCCCTGGATTGTACTTATCTCAACATCCCTAATGTATGGACCATAATAGGCATACTGCTTATTTTAATTGAACTCAAAATTTAATTAATAATCTCACAGAATTAATTAATAAGAGACAGATGGAGACCCTGAAGCTAGACTCTTGACTCAATGATTTCCCAAATGATTTTTCAGAATTTTCAGCCAAGTCATCTCTTTTCTAACATCAGAGGCATTTGGATGTATATTCCTTGGAGTCTTGGGGCATTTAGTCAAAATAGTCTGTCACCAACGAAGCATTTCTTTAAAATTTGCTTCTTAAATTTCTCTGCATAGTATATTTGCATTTCTTTCAGCATGTTTTAAACATTTAAATTACATTTTTCTGAGAGATTAATGTTCTAGAATAATTTTCTGTGGCTTTACAGGGACTTCATGTGTCCCCTAGCTCAGGCCATCCCCCAGGTTGAGAGTCACAGTACCTCTTTCCATGTAGGAACTACACATGGTAGAAATTTGGCTCCCGTGAACTCTGCCACCCAGGCCATTAGGAGTTTCCTGCCCTCGGCCTTGGGCTCCATGTTGATGAGGAAAGTGTTGCCCAAGGCATTAAGCTATCCTACTGATTTTCACTTCACTTTGTGTCATAGCCTGACCCCTAAATACAGAAATATTGCCCAAGCGAGAATCTAGACAGTGTCAGCATGGTGAGAGGGAGGAACATGAACATAAAGAGTAAGATTTGAAATATGTCTTCTCGAAGGAGACTGGCCATCACCAAAGCCTCCCTCTCACACTCAGAGATTGTTCCTGAGTATCCCTACATCCAGTCTCCACTTTACTCTGCCCCACACTACCCTTCTCATTCGCCAGGCAGAACACTCTTACACCAAAGCAGTGGTGACTGATATAGGTTCTACTGGAGATTGGTTAGAGGTGAAGGCACTGAAATTGGTGTATGTCTCTATAAAATGACCTTTTCCAGGTCTCCCTTCTTGGCTATGCAGAAGACAGATCACTTTTAAACCTTTCTTCTCTACCCAACACACTGCCAAACCTTCGAGCTTTCATCCTCCATGCCCCTGTTCTCCTCTTCTGCTTCTCCCCCTCCACAGGCTTGGTTTTCTCCATAGCCGTGGTCACATGTCAGCCCCCACACCATGAATACCAGCCCTATTAAACCATAAGGGACTCTGCAATTACAAATATCCAATGTTCTTGGAAATAATTGGGGGGTTATAAATAAAAGTATTTCTTTTACTTCTTATATTCCCTATAGCCAAAAACAGAACCAGAAGAAGAAACCAAACTCATTTTCATTTTCCATGAAACATCTGATATTCCATCTTTGGCTTGAATGTTTAATATCAGTTAAAATGCAAACATTAACAGAGGGAGTTAATAGTTTAAATATCATCAGATACACCCATATGTACTTCCCACATATATACACATGTACATATATACACACATATTATACATCTATATGTGTCGTGTATATAATATATGATATATGATATGTATCTAGATATATAATTTATAAAATCTTACAAGTTATATATCTAGATACATACCATATATTTACGCACATGTGTATATGCGTGTGTGTGTGTGTGTGCGTGTGTATAAAGAGAAGGTTCACAGAGCTGCTTTTCTGCTTTACGTGCCTGCCTTTTCTTATCTCTACAACCTCCAGTGACCACTCTTCCATCATCTCTAATGTCACCACCTCTGGAAGATTTTCCTTGGAATACCCCTCCAAATGGGAATCACTGTCATTTCTTTGCTCTTTTAGTCTTTGCTTGGTGTCTGCAGTATGGAGTACTAAGGATAGATGTTATCTCAGATTGGGTTTCCTCATAAAGAGATCATGAGACAAGGATTCTAGTGCAAGTAGCATATTTGAGAGGTGAGTGACTCTAAGCAAGCTCACTCAATACTTTCATACATAACTCCCCATTGTCTCAGTTCCTCAATATGTTCCCATCTGCTCTTCATCTTTTGGAGCTTTCTCACAGTCTGATTTGCCCAAAGCCTCCCTATTTCATGTCCATAACCATAGTACACTATGTTGAGTGAATATTCACTATAACTTAGGTGGGGAATCCATTGCGTTGAAGGATAGTTAATAGAAAAAAATGTAATAGTAAATTTAGACAAGAGTATACAGGTAAAGCAGACATTAGGAATGACAGTCCCTACTTGGGGAAGAAGCTAGTAGACTGGTGACATGTTCTGTCTTTCCACAACCTTAATATCAAAACAACCAACTACCTAGTATTTTACTAAGTAGAATTAAGGCTTCGTAAAAGACAAAGCCTTACTGACTGTATCTCTGGTTACTCTGATACTCTGTCTTCACCTTATAATTAGAAAAATACTTGTAGACAGAATGAAGAGTCATGCGAGCATGACAAACCTAGCCCATGCATGGGGGAGGTCTAGAGATTTGTGCAAGGAAGAACATCAAAGCAAAGGTGAAATAATGAAGAACGATCATTAAGATTTTATATAAAAAGAGGGCAAGGCTTGCAGGCTGGAGAGCCTCTGAGTACAACATATGTCTCTGATTTCTCTTCATGGGTGGTAGCTACCAAGGCCAATAATTCGGGTGTTCAAACATTTGCATTCTTTAATCTGTTCCAACCCACCTTTGCCAAGAGCCTGCCTAAGGACAAAATCAACATAAAGGAAGTCAGGGCTAAACAATGAATGGACACATCGTTGAACACTTAGATCCTGCGGATGACCCATCGTAGTCACCCTGTTTCTATGCATCAGTACATTCTCCTTGTTTAAGCCATTTCAGGTTGGGATTTCTGTCCCTTGCTGTTTGAAGGGTCTGTTTTAATATATTCTCAATTTGAATCCATTTTTGAAGGAGAGTTATGGTTATTAGCAACTCAAATGATTTTAGAAGAGTATGATAAGAAAAGTATGGAATTTGATATAAAGTGTGCAGCTTTTTAATATTAGGAAGTCCCAGTTTTTTGCAAAGTGGAACATCTAGATCATAGAGTTAGTTGAAGATTAATAAGACAATATATATACATATATTACTCATATATGTGTGCATATGTCTGTATACCTGGACACAAATGAAAATAACACAAAACCCCATGTGGTCTACTCTCTACATGAGGTAAACTCAAAGAACCTCAGGCCAGTCACTGCAGAGTGACCAAAAAAAACTCCAATTGTTGTTTATTTCTACCATTTTACCATTTAAGGGGATCAAATTCATGACCTATAGTCACACTTCTTAAAATCTTCAGAAAGTCCTTCAGAGTACTCTGGAATCTCGCATGCCACACTTCAACCCCAACCTTTTGGCACTTCATTCCTCCTCTACCCTCTTGTTTCTCATCCAGAGATACACTTAAGATACTTGATGTTTAGTTGAATGAACAATCTCAAAATGTCAACCTTATTGGGCCATCTTAGCAAGAACAGAAACTTATAATGTCCTTTACCATAAAAATGTCAAAGGTTATCATTGTTATTGTTAATCTGACAGGAGGGGGACTGCATAATTACTAAGAATTTTATCAAGAACAGTGTTTTTCCAGAGGAAGCGTAAAGCAGACAATAGGGAGAAGTATAACTCTCAAGAATGCCAACAGCCCCTTGAAGGATCAAGGAAGCAATCAACCATGGTGATCAGCATTATGACTACAGGAGACGTGTGAGTGCCTTGCTAACTACACTCCTGGGATTCCTCAATATAGGTTTAAGCTTGTCTCCACATAATTAGTAATATTTGTTCTTAAGAGGTGTGCTGTCTTTAATGCTGATCAAAAAGGGTCTAGCCATCCTGCAGTTCCCTTTAGTGAGACAGAGAAAAATGGAAACAAATGGAGGAAGTGTGTCCAACCTCACTTACATGAGTAAATCTTTCCCGCCCGCCATAATGGTGAGAGTGAAGAACAATGACAATCTGATCATGCTGATCCTGGCCACACTTCAAGATGGCATGCCTCAGATGTTGAAGAGAATGAAAAGGGAGATCACTTTCTGTGTGAGTGGTCAGATTTCCTGAGGCAGAGAGTAGACTTTCAAAGAGACACTTCAATAATAAGGGACACAGAGAGCCCCTCCTCACTCTTTTCTCTCACCTACTTCATTCCTACCCTTCACTATCCCCTCCAAATCTGAGGGCTGTAAAGCCCAATGAGATGTGGGGAAGAGCCTGGAGCAGATGCTTTGATGGTGGACCAGATCTTCAGTGATGAATTTTGCTGGCTGCAGTGGAAACTGCTACGAAGCCTCTCAATAGTAACTTCTCCAGGGATCTGCCCTTGGGCCAGGTCCTTAGAGGGCCTCTGAATTATGCCTCACCACCCTAGAGCGACCTAAAGCCATCTATGGACTGTGTGTTTTTGAGAGCCCAGCTCCCTGGCCTTTGAGAAGGACAGACTCTCCATAAGACTTATGCCCTGAGCAGTTCCCCATGCAATCAAGCTCCAGCAGAATTTTATCCAAAACACACATTTACTTAGTTTCTTCTTCTCCATCATCTCCTCACTCCCTTGTACATGTTTCCTGAGGGAACCCCTCAATCAATCACCTGAATTAGAATCTCCACCTTAGAATTTCCTTCCCAGGAGCCCAGTTTAAGACAATTCCTTCATCAGGAAGCGCTGCCTTTCATTCTGAGACTTTAATATGGGCCCTGCCATCTCTCTGACATTGTAATTGCATTCTTCAATTCCTCTAAATCTGTTGAAGATCCTTGTGGTCCGAATGTGCTGATCTTGAGGACTCTGAAGAATCTCGCAAAAGGGCTAGAAGGAATCAGTGCTGCCTCATCTTCTCCACACTATGGTACAAAACAGGTACTAATTTGTTACTAGGTTGGCAGGTGGTGTTGGAAGACAGTCTGTGGGAATCCAGAAATGGAAGGAGAGGTCACAGTGCTGAGGAGCAATCTGGAGGAAGAACTGACACAGGAAAGCAAAGAGAATTAGATCTTCCTCATGTGCCCTGGCTTAGGGAAGGCTGCTCCCCCCTGGAAGGAAGCCATAGCACCAGAGAACTTTGAGATTATCTTATTAAGAGCTTTAATTTACACTTTGACACCTGTACCTGTACACAGGCACAGTCAGAGAAGAAATCTATAAACTATCAGTTAAAATGGGTTCCTCATCTCTTAGACAGCCATTGGGCAGCAACATTAACAAAATAAATTTTTATTCTTGGTGATTACACCATTCCTGTATTTTTAAAATAATGTTAGTTTGCTACCTGCCTTCATGGGCATCTGACAACAGAACACTGCTCAGTTACACATGCTCATTAATATTTGTCCATTGGCACTGGTCACAGAACTCCTGCTGATGAGGGCCTCTCTTCCACTCCTGTTGGATGGTTTTGCCTGGACTTTGACATCTTTAAGATGCCTGGCCAGCAGTGAAGGAATGACACCAATTAGCTTTGTTTTCTTTATATGATTCCATAAATAACAAATATCCCCTTTTATGTTTTATTCAAAACTGGACCATGAATTCATAAGGATGCATCTCCTTTTAATGTGTTTTAATTCAGATCCCAATAGCAATAGCAGAAAAGATAAGTATTTTGACATATGTTATTTTTAAATTCTTAAGATCTGAGAAGCCAAAGGCAAAATATGCTCAGAAATGAATGAAAACATGTGAAGCTAAAATGTGCATTGTGGCCTCTGGGTCTGGTCCTACTTCCCAGAACGTCCTGTCTACCCTCCTCACCAAAGTATCTCTCCACGTCAAGACTTTCAAGAAATACCATCTGGTCATTCCAACTCCAAACACCCCCTCCTTGACAGATCACCTATTACTTATGTTGCATATTTGATATTTAATAATATCACATAGAGAAAGCGCATGGGGCTGGGACAGTTTCATAGAACTCAGAATTTGTTCAGAACCTGACCCAGGAACATACTATGATTATGAGCCTCCATTTCTTCCTAAGTTGCATGACCCTGACATTTTAGAGGTTGTGTATAGGATTACACGAAACTTTATCTTGGACACCCAACAAAGTAGACTCTCAGTACATACAATACCTCCCTCATCCTTGCTTTTCTCATGTGACTCATTCTCTTTTACATGGGGGATATGTATGTAGTGTTTTTTCCACCATACTGCAAGCTACTTATGAGTAGAGGATCTAAGTTCAAGTAATTAATTTGAGTGGTGATCCCAGGAAGCGCCAGGAGGGGATTGGGGAAGTGGGCATAAAAGAGGAAAGAGCTGTAAGAAAGTTATCAAGCAAATTACTATCATGTAAGTAGGTAACTGAAGCTAAATGCTATGAAGAAACTCTAAAAAATGACATGAAACATGCATCTCAGACTTTTCTAGCCTGGGGTGCTAGTGGGCTGGGATATAAGTGCACCAGCCCTCTCAGCTATTGGTTAAGGACTGTCCCAGGGCATTTACAGCCTTCTCTCCTCCAAAAGAAAGGCCCAAGTAAAGAGATACAGCTATTAGCTGGTTGAAATTCTTCCCTAAAATGGTCAGGCTGGAAGAAAATGAATGGGTACTGACAGCATCTGCTCCAGGGGTCTTGGGCTGAGAATAAAAGGTTATGATTATTGGCTCCAAAAAAAAAATTTCGAGCGTATATATTGGCCTTTATGAAATGCAGGGGATTAGTTGTAACTGCTTTTGCTAACAAGAGTGGAGAAAGTCTTAATATTGCATCAAAGATCTTATTTAAATTTAGCTGGAGGACTTCTCTAAAAGCTCAGTTAGCTTGACTACATATAGTATAGAAGTATAAAAGTAAATATATACATACATATGTGTTTACATATGTATGTATATATTCACATAATATAAATACAAAATCTCCTTTCAGAAGTTTAGCCAAAATCCTTTGGACTGTCTAGAATTATTACAAGAAATGGATAAGTGCACACTGAGCAGGATGACAAACAGAGAATGGTGAGTCCTGACCCATGCAAAGGGGCATCGTCTGAGAAAGTAGCATTGGCCTGAGTGCTGATGGATGCAAGGCAGTTAACTAAATGAAGGGTGGAGGGTGGTGCTGTACACAGGGAGTATATACATCTTAAGTGGAAAGATCATGGTATGAGAACCCCCAGGGCAGGAGTAAACTTTGAAGAAAGCCAAGATGAGAACATGGGACTCTAGGAGTTTTGACAGAATCCCAAAGTGACATGCACGAGCACTTTGACCTTTGTCAAATTATTTAGCTTACCTGCATCTCCCTTTCTACACATGAACAATGAAAAAATACCTACTTTAGAGCACCACTGTCCAATAGAAAGTTCTGGAACTCAATTGTACATTTTATTTAATTTAAACTTAAATGGCCACAGATGACTAGTGGCTTCCGTATTGGACAGTGATGCTTTAGAACAAGGTTTCAGGAATTAAATGAAACTCATCTTTATATCTGAAGCATCTGGCACAGAACAATGCTCACCTTGGTCTCCCCACCCAGTGGTGAGATTTTGGTCTCATAAGCCAGGTCTCTGTATTCATTTAAAATTGCCTCTTGAACAGAAGTGTGTTGGGTTCCAACGTGGCTGCTGCCAGCAGTCCCCGCTGATAGTGATGATTTTCTTGACATTCTTCCAGTATACGATTGACTTGGCCAGTCAAAGACAAAATTGAAATGGCAGCCACTAAACAGTATGAAATATCTCAATTTTAACCTAAACTGAGGGTGAGAACAGTCTCCAAGGCTATAGAAGTAAGGCTCAGCAGATGACCCAAAAGAGAAGAAAAGCCCTGTTTAAAGAATAACAATCAGTGGCTGAAAGCTATTAAGTTCACTCTTCTAGTTCAAAGGGATTTGAAATGGCAATTTGTCAGGCAACTGTTGTCACTTTAGATGCCCCTACTTGCTTTCTTTGAAGCTCTTGATTGACTACAGGAGGCCATGCCAGATTCTTCTAAGAACAGGATTTCCACAGTTGAACACATTTATGTCATAGTAATTATGATTCTTCCCAAATTTAATTAACAA
>NW_006442491.1:898724-900449 GCF_000325575.1 Pteropus alecto | reverse complement strand
GTAAGTTTGAGGAAATATGCACGTGTTCTGCAGAGCCCAGGCAATGGCCTGAGTGAATGTGTAGAAAGCCAGATAACCAGTTGGATAGTTGCAGCCACTTAATTGTGCTGATCAGGTGCTAGAAAAAGTTTCTCTGATGACAAGGGAAGGAGAGAGAGTCATAGACTGAGAATGTCTCCCTCCATTCTGCTTGTTCAGTCTGACAATGAAACACTTAACCTGAGATGGATAATTCCTAGGAAAGAATAACCACCTGTGAAATAAGCAACCCAACTAACAGTATTATCTCTCTAGCTGGTAGAGGTAGAATATGGAAGGACATTTGTGCCAATTGTTTCTGAAAATAGATGCAAAGAGAAGAGTGAAGCAATGTAAAGCTTGAGTGGAGATGGGAGCAAAGGAAGATTAGCAAGTGTGAAAAAACTGTGGCAGCTACTGTGTTCCTGACTCAGACTTTCTTCTGGAAATATACAGAATTGAGAGAGAATGGAATAAGCCCTCTGAAGCTTTTTTTGCATTAGGATGAACTATTTGCAAGTTAATTTGCTCTTTGCAGGGCTCTTAATAACCTACTCATCAACATTGGGAAGTGCGCCCATGAGTGTATGGTGAAATCTGCAAGCTCTGTGGTTCGTCTTAAGCATCCATAAGGAAGGTCAAACTAGAAGGCTAGGGGCTGAAAGGGTCAAGTTGTCCTTGTAGTCCAACCTCTTTCTAAACTTCACTCCGCTTACCCTATAACTCAAGCAATAGCAGTGTCCTAGGTAGAAGTGGGGACAGTGATATGAGCTGAGGGGCCCCAAGGAAAGGGCCAGTGAGGTGGACCCTTGCCCAGCAGCTGTGTGCCAGATGTTCCTGCTATGCAGCCTTGGGGACCCATCCATGGCAAATAACTAAAGAGAAGTGACAGCAGGAAAAAACCGTGATATCTGCGTAGGACATGTGGGGGTGGGGCCAGGAGTAAGGTCAAGGAAAGCAGCTTACAAAAGGCAGGAATGAACCGATGGGAAGAAGGTGAAGCAAAGAAAGATCTAGAAAGCTGGGATGGGAGAAAATCACACTTTTAGCTGTTTCACAGGTGTACACTCCCAGGTGTAGGAATCCAAGCAACACCATATATGGTGCGAAAGCACATGCACACACAGTTGGAGGCTCAGAGATCAAGACTCCAAGGGCATTTGCTGGTTTACTAGGAACAAGTCATCGGGCAACATGATGCACACAGGCTGTGTAAATGACACGAGGCCTGCGTTGATGCTGACAAATGTATCTCTCATGACTCAAACAGCATTCACTCTACTTGAATAAGCCAAGAGAAAATCAAACCCCACATGAGATTCTGCCTAAATTACTCAGACGAAAGAAAATAAACGACTATGTGCATAGGCAGCAGAAATCATGTGACCTCAAAATTAAATCCAATTAGCAGGCTGAAAAGATATTCCGAAGAGATATGACTCTACTGTTGAGACTGATGGACATGGACAATAGACTAGTGGTTACCAGATGGTAGGAGGGAGAGGAGAGGGAGGAAATAGATGGGGTAAAGGGGGTCAAAAATGTGGTGACAGAAAAAAATCTAACTATGGGAGGTGAATACACAGTGTAAACATATATATGCCTTACTGTTAAAGTGTACGGCTGAAACTTATTGGATTTCGTTAACCAATGCCACCATAAAAATAAATAAATAAATAAATAAATAAATAAATAAATAAATAAATA
>NW_006442491.1:885434-898676 GCF_000325575.1 Pteropus alecto | reverse complement strand
ACAAGCTAATTGATCTTAATTCATTCTGGAAAAATTGTGTCTTCTAAGCAGGAAAAGGTGGTTAGAAAATATTTTTCTGGAGTTTAAAAAAAATTTTTTTTGTCTTTATTGAAATATAATAGACAATTAGTTGCTTATATTTACATTGTACAATTCAATGAGTTTTTTTCAATTATAGTTGGCATACAATAATATACCAGTTTCATTGTATAGCATAGTGATCAGAGATCCACATAACTCACAAAGTGATCACTCCACTAAATCTAGTACCTCTCTTCCCCTTGACATATTTATTGCATTATTAACTGTCTTCCGCATGCTACACTCTACATCTCCATGTCTATTCTGCAACTATCCATTTGTATCTCTTATTCTCTTTGCCTTTTTTTGCCGTCCCCCAACCCCTCTCCCATCCATTAGCTCTCTAAATATTCTCTGTATCTCTGAGCTTATTTCCACTTTTGTTGTTGTTAGATTTTGTTCTTTAGATTCCACATGTACATGAAATCATGTGATATTTTTCTTTCTCTATCCGACACATTTCTTTCAGCACAGTGCCTTCTAGGTCCATCAAGGCAATATCTTTTTCCATCCCCTTCCTTTTAGTCTGTGTGTGTCTTTTAATCTGAAGTGAGTCTCTTGTAGGCAGCATATATAGGGATCTTATTTTCTTATCTATTCGGCCACTCTATCCTCACTCTTCTAAGCAAGAAAGTTGCCAAGAACTTATACTGGCAAGGCCAAGGACATCCTTATGCAATATTTTGAAGGAGGCCAGTGTTAGATACTAACATTCTAACAAATTAGTTTGTTTCCCAAGACATTTGCATATGGTACCTTGTTAAAGAAGAAAGTCATTACTTTACCCAAATTAAAAATGTAAAGTTTTTGCAAGCTCAGGTGAAAGATATTTGTTGTTGTTGTTGTTGTTGTTGTTGTTAATTGTGATAAAATACACATGAAAATAAATACATGAAACTTACCATCTTAATCACTTTAAGTGTACAGTTTAGTGGCATTAAGTATATTCAAATCATTGTAACCATCACCCCTACCCATCTCCGGAACTCTTTTCATCTTACAAAACTGACAATTTTTTACCCACTAAAAAACCCCCGATTCCTCTCTTTCCCAGCCCTTAGAAATCACCATTCTAATTTTTGTCTCTCATGAATGTGACTATTCTAGGTACCTCCTGGAAGTAGAATCTTATTTCACTCAGCATAATGTCCTCAAAATTCATCCATGTTGTGTGTAGCATGTATCAGAATTTCCTTCTTTTATAAGGCCGAATAATACTCCATTGTATGTATATGCTATATTATGTTTATCCATTCATTCATCAATAGACACTTGATTTGTTTCCATGTTGGGTATTGTGAATAATGCTGCTATGAACATATGCACAAATATCTCTTTGAGATCCTGCTTTTAATTATTTTGGATGTAAACCCAGAAGTGGAATTGCTGGGTCATGTGGTAATTCTATTTAATTTTTTAGGATCCATTCTACTATTTTCCAATAACAGCTGCCTCATTTTACATTCCCACAAACAGTGCATGAGAGTTACAATTTCTCTACATCTCACCAACTTGTTATTTTCCAGTTTAGTTTAGTTAAATTTAGTATTCTTTCTTAATAGCAACCATCCTAGTGGATGTAAAGTGGTATGAAGGCAATATATTTAATCATATGAAACTTTCAGATCTTGCACATTCATTCATTCATTTATCCCTATACTCAACTACATATTTATTTTAGGGTCCCATCTATTGATACCGCCTTTTAATCAGTTAATAATTCAAATAGTGTCTAGGTTTTGTACATCCAGATACATTCTAGATGGAGAAAACAAAATAAAAAGTAAATAAATAAGATGATACCTGATGAAGATAAGAAATATTTAATAATGGATCAAGATAATATCACAGAGAAGAACTGAGAAATTTAGGATTTTTTTTTTAAATCAGGAGGCCAGGATAGGCCTCCCATGATGAGGAGCCTGCCTATAGAATTGCACAAGGAAAAATATTCCAAGAGAAGGAAAAACAAATGCAAAATCTGCAAGGAGGGAAACCACTAGATTCCTACCCTCTGATTAGCATGAATTTTCAGACTTAA
Organism: Pteropus alecto; assembly: GCF_000325575.1. NCBI lineage: Eukaryota > Metazoa > Chordata > Mammalia > Chiroptera > Pteropodidae > Pteropus > Pteropus alecto. The sequence goes on along the minus strand of NW_006442491.1, from coordinate 896,554 downwards.
TAATGATTTTAATCAGGATTTTCTTATTTAAGTCATTTGTGATTACAAGGATTTTGGATCATACCCAATAAAGGGTTTCATGCTTACATATATATATATATACGTTTATACATATATGTTTATACATATGTTTGTACATATGTGTAAATGTATGTACACTTATCTTTCCCATCCTTGGCTGTTTGACCAGCGCATTCTTGTGGGCAAGCCACAGTTCATCCCTATGATGGAGAGAAAGATGACAGAATGTGGCCTTGGAGCCAGACTGCCTTGGTTAAATCCCAGCTTTGCTGAGTGCCAGCTATGTGGTCATGAGTAAATTACTCATTTTTTTCTGTGCCTTGATATCTCATTTGTAAAATGGGGATACTAATAGTACCTCTCTCGCAGGAATATCATAACGCTTAAATGAGTGAATATATGCAAAGTGCTTAGAATAGTACCTAGCACAGTAAGCATGCTGCAAGATTTAACTGTTTTTATGATGTGTTCATCATGGTACCAGGACATGTATTGGTATGTATATAAGCACGAGGGAATTAAATAGACATAGACTTTAAGGATAGTTTATTTTTACCCTGCTCGAATCTCTTCAACTTTATCCCTTAAGTGATCTTTCAGATTTTAACATTCCAGCAACAGAGTTTACTACAATCTGGGAAAACATTTATGATTCTTGAAAAAATCTTTTCATATGTTGAGTTTTCTCTTCTTTGTTTTGGTTCTATCCTAGTGGCCACACCAAACAAATCTGGCCCCACTTCCACAATAGAATGTTTCAAATACCGCGAGATGACTGGCAAGGTCCCTGAATCCTCTCTTCTCCAGCTTAAATACCCCACTGCCTTTCTCAATACTTCCTAAGACATAGCTCTGAGTCCTTCCATTTCCTGGGTGACTTTCCCTAAATATATTCCCATTAATGTCTATACCAGTTAAAATATGGTTCCTAGACTGAGTGTAATTATGCAAGTGTGTGATTTGACCAGGGCAATGAGGAGCAGACCTATGGCTGCCTTCGTTTGAAATCCAGTAGTTCCCTAAGGATTACTAAATGCAGAGCCAAACTTATGTCTGCCATGTCTCATGAATTCTCCTAAAGATCTTATGATAATAAGTATCATCGAGACTTTTTCACAAATACAGTTTCTGGGACATTTTTTCACCATTTTTACTTAGTGTCATTGACATTTCAGTCCCAAATGTTGCAAAATTATCCTTGTCAATTGTTTAAAGCAGTTTATCACTTTTTTGAAACTTAATTTTGTTAGACACTGTCATCAATAACCTATTACATCATTAGATAATCCAAGAGACATGCCATCACAATGTTCATCTGATTACTAATAAAACATGTAAATCAAAAAGAGCTATGAGGTACACTGCCAGAGGCTTCCATATGGGTTGATGCTGCTCCATCAAGAGAATATTTGGAGCACAGCCTTTCACTGGTTACTAATACAAACAATTGTCATAAGGCTCTATATTTCCCCTTATTTTCCAAAATAGATCATGAAACACCCTGTCAAATATCTAACTGTAGTCTAGCAAACCACAAGAGCCTCTTGGCCATTTGTCAGGTCAAAATGTTTTCTTTAGCAGTAAACAAAAGGTGATTGTTGAACTATTGCTAAGAGAGCAGAGTACAACAGAACCAGACCATTCCAAAAGACAGCTTATGTAAGTGTCACACAGTGTCTATGCTCTTTACCATAGAGCCATGGTCCTCTAATTCAGTGAACACCAGAATCTTCTGGGGGCTTGTTAGCACACAGAAAGCAAGTCCTCAACCCCAGAGTTTCTGATGCAGCAGGCCTTGATGGAGCCTGAGAATTTGTATTTCTAACAGGTTCCTAAGTGAAGTTGATGCATCTTGTCTGAAGGTCACACTTTGAGAACCACTGTCTTAGATGAATTTAATTTTTTCTGTCGTGCTTAAGATGCAAATGAGTAAAGATATGAAGTAAATCTCCAGTTCTGCTGACATCTTCAAGACTATTCAAATACAACAATTTATTTAGCAAAAGGCTGAGTTTTTATTAATGCTACCTTTAGATTTTATTGAAGAGCCTTTGAATGTTGTCTATTATTAAAATTGTGGGTTGTATTTTTTTTACTATTCAGTACCTCATAATTAGAGTTTATTGATTAGTTATGATTCTGGCAAGAAGAGAGGGGTCTTCTCCAATTTTTGGCCAGAAATTTCCCTAAAATATAATGCCCACTATATGGTTTAACCCAGTATTCCTTTTAAAAAAAAAGAAATAAAGTTTAGTGTGAAATTGCTATTTCTCAGTGAACTCATGCTAGCTTCTTGTGATCAGATTCCTTTTAAAAGGGAAGCAGAATGAGTAATCTATTCCAGAATTTTGCCTACAGAAGATATTTTAGGTGTCTACTCCCCTAACCAATGTTTACTCTAAAGAGAAATAAAATTGGAAGAATTCTCTTTTTTCCAAGTTGTCCATCAACTTTATACCATCATTCTTAATCAAAGCATGACTTTGGTCATCCTTTTGCTTCTATCACGTCCCCAAAAGCCCTTATTTGTCTAACATTCATCATAGCTCTCTGCTTATTCAGGACTGCAGATCCATCTCACTCTCATGAGAAACGTTTTTCTATCCTTAGTCAGTGTCCTAATGGCAGAAAGCTTCAATGTGCCCTAGCTCATATTTTTATATTCTCAAGAATTTTGCCCTCTTGAGAACAAGCAGCTACAAAGGGCCAGAGGTCTCCAGCTGATCTCAATGATAACAAGCATAGATCCAAAGATTAGAAGACTTGCTGGGCAGTCATCCAACTGTGGTCCAATTTTGGTGAAATGCGCAGCAGACTCCCATTTGGTTCTATTGGATAAGATCCCAATGTAAAAGATGCTGTGTGAGAGTAGATGTTGCTTCCACTCAAGCCCTTTACCTTCCAATAAGCTCTTGTCACACCCTTGCTCATCCCTGAATACATACCTTTGTTCCTTCTCCCAGGGATGTTTTTCCCCCCAGAAATCTTCAGGTGGGCTCCCTGACTTCGTTTGGGTCTTTATCTAAATTTCCCCTTCACAGACAGATCTTTTCTGAATATTCTATTTAAAATTGCAATTCCCTACATCCCAACTGGTCCAGTTCCCCATTTCTGCTTTATTTTTCTCCTTAGCATATATCACAACAAGAAATCCTACTGATTCTACTAGTTTTATCTTGTTTATTGCCTGTACTCTCACATAGACAGAAATTTTTGTCTGTTCTACTGTTCTAGCCTGATGATTTAGAACAGTGCCTAAAGTGTAGATGGTACTCCTCTGTGAATAATGAATGAATGAATGAAGTGGAAGAAGGAAGCTGTGAAAGGGAATGTGGGACTAGAGACTTCAGATGCTATCTTGCCAGCAGCATGTTCTTTGGTTCACCATTTTTTTAGCTAAAAGTTCACAGATAAATCTGGGATTTGATATTGGTCATCTTAAAACTCTCTGTGCCCATGTACTTCACCAAAAGACACTGGATACCCCTAGAGTTACCACTACTCCAATATGAGGACATCTCATCTAGTTAGCCTCAAAAGGCCTTTCAGCTATTAAATTTCATGAGTCTGTGGACACTTAGATGGGGGCAGTATAGCATGAACTTGTCCTCAACAGGCAGGTGGCATTATTTACCTCATCTTCACTAGCCTATATAAGCTAAAATCAGATCCTTTCCTCTTAATACAAAGAGACTCCCTAAAATTCTGGATGGAATTAGATAACCTTCACAGATTAAACTTGATCAACTCCTACAATGTCAGACTGTCAGTAAGTATGTAAGCTTATTAACCCTGCTAGTTATCAAGTAATTACTATGTGATAAGTTCTTGCTAAGTGCTTATGGTTATCATTTCATTTAATCTCCACAGCGAACTGGTTGCATAGTGTGCCCTCCATTTCAAAGATTAAGAAACTGAGGCTCAGAGAAGTTACATAGCTTTCTTATGTACAGTTAGCAAGTTGGGTGGAGGGATGGAGCCAGGTAAGTCTTACCTCAAAGTCTATGCTGTGAACTCAAATTTCAGCTCACCAATCTTAAGGGCCAAGTAACTTTAGAGGACGCTATTAAAATATGGTGCTTCTGTAATTCTGGGTTTTCACACAGGGACTGGTTTCAGAAAGATCAGCCAGGGCTTTGTGATCTGAGCCTAGGCCTCTGGTCCTTTCGGGGGCCAACTATGGGCCTGTGGTTGAAAACCACTGGGGTCCAAGGATACCAACTTCCCCTTTCTTCTTTTCCATTAAGACGTGGGATCTACATTTTACACACTGAGCATGGCTAATGGGCCCAAAGGTACATCTGTGTTTCTATACAGCCTTTCCTCATGTGTGCAAATAAAATAAGGGATCACCAAGTAGACACCTGTATATACAGTCACCTTCTTAGACAGACAGATATTTATTTGCTGTTGTATAAATGAGGGAAATTTTCACTCAGCCCTGAAAATTTGGCCACACTGGTCCATCCTTCCTCTTCTCCAGGGATTTCTTCATCGAGAATAGCTACAGTCCGTGACACTTCATTGTACTCTGCTTAAACACCAACTCAGAGATCTGGGAAGATCTGTTTTGCACCTGTACTTGGGCCTTGTAAGGTACTCAGGTTGTCAGGGAAATCTTGTGCACCAATGATAAATCAAGTCTTACATGACAGGGAGGAAGTGCTTTAAAAGGCAGGTGTTCTAATCCTGTCACACAATGTTTTATGAGATGGCCCTTTAAAATACACCCTGCGTAATGGGGCTTGCTTTAAAGGAGTAGTCCCATGTCATTGGACTGAGAATAGAAAAAATGTAAAAACAAGGCAAGAATATAAACCAGAATGCCAAGTTCAACCCCGTATCTTTGCCCACCACACAAGGAGAAATGTTAGGATTCTCCTGCAACAAATTGTAAATGTTTGATTTGTGGGCTGTTGTTAAAATATTAAGAAAATATCCTCAGGGCATTTTTATAACAAGTAGGTGATGATAAAGAGCATTCCTAAATTGCTGGGAAGTTAATTACTTTTCTTAACTAGTTATATTTTAAAATTAAAATATTTTAATCAAATCCTATTAATTGCATAATTTCTAGAATTGGTACAAGCAATAACATTTTTAAACACCTTTTAAAAAACTATTTTCTGTGTTAAGAACCAACATTCACATATCATGTCATTGGTAACCCCCAAAATGATTGAAGGGCTGGGATGGGAAAGAAGGATGCACTGATGGATGCACTCCTGAACACTTGAAGCAAAGTAAGAGAAAAAAGCAAAGAACAATGTTTCCCTGAAGAGAAGTGATTATCTAACTCTGCTCATTATTCTTTCTCTCCTGTATCTTCAACATGAGTCTGCAGTTTCCATTTCATCAGTGTTTGTGAGACAGCAAAGCAAAGAGCCCTGCCCCCAGCAACATTCGTACATGTTCAAGTCTCTCCTATGGCTCTTAGCTCCCTACACCGTTTCTCAATCAAGCCACTTTATTTTTTAAATTATTTTTAACTTTCAAAAACTACAATATACCCAAGAAAAATGAAAATATATGTCCACACAAAGATTTGTATAAAAATGTTCAGAGAATCTTTATTTATAATAGCCATAAACTGGAAATGACTCAAATGTCCATCAACAAGTCCAAAGATCAACAAACTGTGGTACAAATACTACACAGAATTAAAAAGGAACAAACTACTGAAAATATTATCACATGGAATTATTTCAAAAACATTATACTAAGTGAAAGAAACCAGACAGAAAAGAGTACATGGAGAATAATTAGAATTCTAGAAAAGTAAAAACCATCTACGGTGATATCTGTTGTTTCCTGGAGCCAGGGGAGGAGGTAGAGCTGATTGCAAGGGGCATGTGGAAACTTTTGAGAGTGGTGGAAATGTTCTATATCTTGATTTCGTGATGATAGTTATGCAGTGTAGAGACATTTCTTAAGGTTCATAGAACTGAGTCAGAACAGGTACATTCTATTGTATGCAAATTATTCCTTAATAAGGTTAAGAGAGAGAGAGAGAGAGAGAGAGAGAGAGAGAGAGAGAGAGAGAGAGAGATGCAAAAAGAGCACATAGCATCAAGATTTGGTCTAAGCCTCAACCCTCCTGGGGACATTGTCCACCACATGGATGCATATCAATGTGTCATGTAGACACTCTCATGCCATTATTAAGTAATCTAACCTTTTGGGATGGCTCATACTATTTCCAGAACCCTGTCAGAGAATCAAATTCTTATTCCTCAGGTTCATCTGTAGCTTATTCTACATATTTCAAAAACCATTTTCTTCTACTTAGCACATGGATCCCTATTTTAGAAACATATCCCATGAAATCTTCCTAACTTTCCAATCTCCTTGAAAATTCTCCACTAGTTTCAATCACCTTTGAGTCTAATGCCCACACTTACAATTCCTCTCTTACTAGCTTGTTTTATTCTGACACACATTTGCTCACCACATTTCTGCCCACATCACCATCGTTACTCACTGAGCCATGTCCATTCAGTGCTGGATTTTTCCATGCTTGAAGGAGCCTACCAGTGCCTGTCCGTAGAAGTATCTGAAAGCAAGTCTTATTTACTACCGTAGTCAACAATGCCTGACTCAATGGATGACACAACATAAATGGATCACCCTACATCCTACTCAAGACTCTCATCTTTTAGGTTGCAGTTGTTCCCTGAGTCCATGCAGAGAGTAGCAAAGACCTCACAATGGGAGCAGTGAGAGCAGAGCTCCTCATCCATGGTCAGCCACTGGATTCTAAAGTAAGGACATCTGTATGTCAGATAAATTTACTTGGAGCGATATGGATAATGCTTTGGGAAAGGCAGGGACTAACATCAGGTAAATCGCTGGGGAGGCTGGGTTCAATGACACTTGTCTGTGGTGATGAAAACAAGAATGCGTGGTGGACATAGAAAGGCAGAGTAGGTTATAAGTTAAGTCTCTTTTTATCACCTAGATTAAAAAAAACAAAACAAAACATTAACTTAGAGGTTTCCCATAGGACTCCCTCTCTTCTCATCTCAATTAATTCCTCCTATTCCAAGATTTTCTGATAATTTTACTGCATAATGAAGTATTCCTAAAATGTAGTATTTAGTATTGTGTATTATGGGAGCTTTATATAAATAGAATCATACTGTCCTTTGCTGCCATTTGCTTTTTTTCATTCAATATTATGTTTCTGAGATTTATTCATATTTTTATGCAGCTGTCATTCATCTATTGACACTAATAAGTGATTTTCCATTTTTCTGGATATCCCACAATTTATTTTTCCATTTTACGTTTGTGGACATTTGAGTGCTTCCTGTTTGAATATTTGTGTATGCATGTGTGTAAATACTATGACAATCAGAGCTGCTATAAATGTACAAGTAGAAAAGAAAGTGTTTCTCTATGGAACATATGTAGAGGGTAGAATTGGTAGGTCGTGGGGTGTCCACATCTTTAACATTTCTGGATAGTACCAAATTGTTCTTAGGGAAGTTGTAGTGATTGACAGTCTTTCCACAAATTGTTTTTATTTCTGCACACCTTTGCAAGCTCTTGATACTACCAGTGTTTTTCATTTATTTTAGTTCTGTGAGTATGAAATTATATTTCTTCTGATTTCATGATTTGCAATTCTCTTATTCTTAACCAGGTTGAAGATCTTTCACATGTTTATTAGCTGTTTGAGTTTAAAATAATGTTTTATTTATTCATCCGTTGTACTGATTTCTTTTTGTTAGCATTTTTGGGTACACTTTATATATTCTATATATACACTAACTCTTTGCCTGTTACATGTGCTGTAAGGCTCTTTTCCCACTCTGTCTTTTCCTTCTCTTTATTTCATTTTTTATTAACATTAGTTCTTAATTAAAAGATAATTGAATTTGTTTATCTCTTTCCTTATAGTTTGTGCTTTTTGTGAACTAAGAACTCCTAACTACACCAAGGTCACGAAGGTATTCTTTTATATTATCTGCTACAAAGCCTATGGTTTTACATTTCACATTTAAGTCTTTGATTCACCTTTCTTGTTTGTTTTGGTGTGGTGTGAGGAAGTTTTAACTTCATATTTTTCTATAAATGACCAATTGCCTCTGTATCATTTGCTGAAAGTCGTTTGTATTCCCACTGACCTGCTGCACCAGCTCAGCCTCAAATCATTGTCGCTTATATGTGAATAGATATGTTCATAGGACCCCTATGCAATTTTTTTCCCTGTGTATTCCTCTAATGATACAACATCATCTTAGTTACTATAGGCTCAAGTAAGTCTTATTTTCTGAAATGGCTAATAATACACATAGGAGTGTATAGTTGTTTCCTTTATAAATCTGCATTGATTTTAGAATCAGTTCTTTAAGTTCCTTTGGTAATTTGAATGGAAATGCATTGAGTCTATAAGTTCCATTACTCTTTTTTCCCAGTCTAAATCCATCCCCAAGAGAAGACTTTCATGGAATTTTCCTTTGCAGCAAAAAGGGAACAGTGGGCTACATAAGAATAGCTACTGCTCCATATTAGGCAGAAAACTTTATGTACCTCAGATCCCAAATACTCACAGCTGATTGTACAACAAACTTGGGCCTTGCTTGTGTAAACCCAGAGCAAGCCTTCAGCAGTGCCACAGTGTCATGATTTGGTAAAAATGGAGAAAGATATAAGGAAAAGTCCAATATTCAAAAGAAAACAAATATCAAAGAAAGTGAGATGAAAGTAGATTCTGTAAATTATGGAAGTTAATAAAAACTATTTGTTTTAGAAATCATGAATATAAAATAAAATTGTATTAAATCAAATGAAATTTAGGATTTATTATTTATTTTCCTGGAAATTATTTCCATAGGCTATATCACACACAAAATATTAATTTTTCAATATATCATATAATATGATGATTTTTAAATATTTGAATAATGTGTCTGGTGAGGGGTAAAACTTTTATTTTGTGGCAGTTGAATTTATTTAATCTACATGAAATTTAGTTTCCTTATTTGGAAAATGAGGTTAATAATATCCACCTTATGAAAGTAACAAAAACTAAGTTAGATAATATATCTAGTGTTTTCAAATGTTTCTTAGCTATAGGGCCTTTTGTTCAAATGCCTCCTCTCTGGAAGCTTATAGTGTGTATTTGTGCTAGGTAGTTTCACGTATAGTTAGTTATAGCTCTGCTGTGATGTCTGTGTCATCCAGAGCTTCTTGGAATATGTTGTATAAAAGAATCAGGGAAATTGCTCAGAGCACAACAGAGAAGAGAAGAGATGAGACTAAGTGATTTAATGGAAAAAAGATAAAATTATTAGTCAAAAATAACCGGATAAATCAAGAAAGTAAAAGAGGCCGGGAAGAAAAGACGAGAATCCATTCTGAATTCAGGAGGGATTTTTTTTAATGTAGACAAGAAGTGAGAAGGATGGAAAAATAGGTTTTTAGGCAAAAAATATATATATACATATATAAATACATACATACATACATACATATATACATATCCCTTGGGGTATTGCTTGAATAAACAAAGTACAGACTTCAATAGTCTTGTAATTGAATTATCTTTCTTTGAGTCTGATTCTCTGCCAGAACTGGACCTCAAGGTAACTGATGCTTATGTAGTTTATATAAGAAACTCATGAAGGCAAAGCTGCTCTTGTTGAATAGTGTATGAGGATTTGCAGGTAGGTCTCCTGAGAAGGTGCTGGGAAAGATTGGAATTCATTAAAGCACAGAGTATACTTGAAAACACTTTGTAAATTTGAAAGTGACATGTACATGAGGCATGATTAATTATGAAAATGCTGTTTACAAAGCATTTTTATTAAAGCGGGATCTACACGTTTTTGGAAGTCTGGTAAAATGCAAGCTTCTGATTCTGTCCATCTGAATCAACTCTTCCAAGTTCTATGTTTTCAGCAAGTTCCTTGTGTCATTCTTATATGCCCCAAACCTTGAGAACCACAGTATCTATGAAACAGGGACTTTAGAAGCCAACAGGAAAGATTTGCACAGGTCTATACGCCCATAACAAAAAACAAGGATCTTTTTTTTTTTGGCTTGCATGTTTTGAAATAACAAGTGTTGACTTCACTTAGCTTAAGTGAAAAATATTTTTCCTAGTCTTTAACATCTGTGAAGAAGCAGAGTCATTGGTGGACTCCTCAAGTCCATTAATATATAGGGTCTGAATTGATCCTTTAATTTGCACATATAAGTTCTATAGTTTGTCAAATGTAGAAGAATTTTATTGTGATTCATATAAAAATTTATTAAAATTGTTGTTGCATTTAAAGGAGAACCAAAATTTTTTTCTGTTCAATTATAAGTACATGAGGATTGGAAAAAATAGGACTTGTAGAGTATGTATGTATGTATGTGGGTATGTATGTATATTTTGAGTGTTTGGTAAGCATAAACTATCATCCAGGGCAGAACTTTTGATATAACCCAGAACATTGTCCTCTAGTGTCTGAACAGGTAAATCCAGCTGAAATGACTAGTTGGGCCTCCAAGGTGCTGGCATAGTAAATGTGTACAGAATTGCCTGACCATGTGATCTTGGCAGAAAGGTTAGTTTGCAGTTACTTCATTACTTCTAGGCCCCTTTCCTATATCATTCTAGGGGTGCAGTGGCATGCCACTGTATTTTGGGAAACATTTATACATATTTAAATGACTTGTGTGATATCAACAGAAATCAAGGGCATGAGCATCATTCAGCAAACACACTGTTTTGGAGAGTCACTCTATGTAGGAATTTTTTAGTACTGTTGAACTTCGATCAAGCGTTATATGGCATTTGAAAGCCAGCTTGCTAAGTAGCATAGGGAAATCACATGAATAGATTTGTACTTGATATTTTTACAATTTCAGTCAGCTAAATAAAAGGCTTGCATCAAGCTAAGGAGTGTCATGCTGTCCATATCAGAAATGAAAAGAAAATTCGGTTTGCCTTTCAATATGTTAATATTTGCCTAGAGATTCTCTCGTTCCTGCAACTCAAATTATTAGAGAGTAAAAGTTTAAAACTTACATGAAACTTTAGTGTGAATGGGAAAGGAATTTTGTAAAATCATTCTTAGCTCTTCTCTCTACTATAACCACTCCCC
>NW_006442491.1:882857-885373 GCF_000325575.1 Pteropus alecto | reverse complement strand
GACACACATAAAACAAGAGTTTCAAGGATTTCTGGGATTCTTTTCTTTGTGTATGACTTTTCCTCCAGGAAATGGTAGAGACAAAATGTCTCTAAAAGAATTAAACACTATTTGTTCTATTGAGATACTGACATACTTTTTCCTCTTTTTAATCGCACACCTAAATATTTGTTTATTAAATTTAGGCCAGAAAATGAGGAGAGAAAAGCATTCTCACTGCAAAGAATCCAGTGCCAGCTCAGAATATATGCAACGAGGGTTTTTCACAAACTGCTTCTTCTCTTTAGATTCAGAGAGCTAATTGGGTTGACTTCTTGAGCAACTAGCCCTTTCCAGTAGCAAGCAAAATTTCTCAGCGGGAGACTTGCTGATAAAACTATTGGAACCAGTGCGCCACCTACCGATCTTTTCACACTTTGCAATTTACTAGGAAAACCCAAAAAAAAAAAAAAAGAAAAAAGAAAGAAAACTTGGAAATTCCCTCCAATAAATTTACTATAAATTGACTCAGATAAGATTCTCATACAATATTAAAATTTTCTGCTTATTATAAATGTCCGTTCACTTTTTATGAAAAAATTATCTTATTTGTGGCCTTCAAATCCTGTCCTGTATTAGTTAGACCTTCTATCTAATTTGTTAAGAAATACCAAGTGGATCTGGTTTTGCTGTTAATTTAGATTTTTTTCTTCTTTAGTTACTGGTACACATTTGCAAGATACATAGCAGAGGCTAAAGGGCATCATCCAATATCATTCCTAACCGTCAAAGTAAAATAAGCTCTCAGGTAATCTAGAAATAGCCTTCCAAATGTGAGAGCAGCACAACATTCGACATGCACCAAAAATTAATTAAGCTCATCAATACTGGGACAAACAGACATCATGCAGATCCTAGCAAGATGCACCAAGTAAGACACATGATCACTTCTGTGATTTTTCTGTCCAAAATGAAAGACATTGGAGAAATCCAAATTGTGTGACATTCTGCAAATTAACTGGCCTCTTTTCTTCAAAAAATCAAGATTAATAAACACAAGAAAGGCAGAGGGACTGCTCCACATTTAAGAAGTCTAAAAAGACATGACAAGTGATACCAAGTGTGGTGGGATCTTGAAATGGGGGAAATAGCTAAAAAGGATATTATTTGGACAAGTAATGGCATTTGAAAGTGGACTCGGGGCTAAATAACAGTATTGTACCAATGTTAAATTTTCTTATTTTGATGGTAATACTATGGTTGTGTAAGAATATTTTGTTGGTCATAATAAATATACACCTTAAGAAAATCTGTAAGAATTGAATCAGCAAACGAACCAAGAGCGTTGAGGTAAGTTTTCTTTTAGGTGATATAAGAAGAAAAGATGTCAGGACAGGAAATCCTGAGTCTGGTTTCTTCTTCCTACCCTTGTTCTGGGCTGCCTAGCTTGGGGCATAAATCCTTTGTGCCTTAACTTCTACATCTGCATAAGGGAAGACAAATTTTCTTCAATCTGTACTATTTAACCTCTCACAGAAATGTCCTGAAGATCAAATTACATAACAAATTACACAACTAATTCAAAGTTAGTTAAAGATGTTTTAGTCCCTTGTATAGAGATAGGGATACAGAATGCCCTTAGCTAGTAAGGAATGAGTAGCCAGAAGAGAAGACACATTCACATGTCCTCATAAAATGAAGTCAGATGACAGGACAGAGAAATTTATATCATGCATAACTACAATAGTTCTCACTTCTCAGAGCATTTCCTTCTACACTATCTCAGCAGCCTTGCACAATGGCTTGCAAAGCACTTGGATGAGATATTATAAACGGCATTTTATTAATGGTGAAAGCAAGGCTCTTATATGAGTAGTGACATCTCAATTTTGTTTTATGAGTTAGTTCTGGATAGAGTTGGTGTGAGTTAATAGGCCAATTGTTTCATGGGCAGTCACTGCTTCTTAGTTTGACGTAAGATACTCATTTAGCAGAGGCACCTGTAGTATTTAGTAGTATTGCAGAAAGGCTGTGTCTTTGAAATATTCCAGATGTGGATTGACATCTCGTCTCCGCCACTTCCTAAGATTCCAGACTTCAGCCTGAATTGTTTTACCTCTCTGAGCCTCAGTTTCCTTATGGTTTTATGCTTTTAACCACATATGCATGCCCATAAATGATATGCAGCATTAATTAGTGTATTTATTTATTTATTTATTTATTTATTTATTTATTTATTCATTCATTCTAATTTATTGTAACTTTATGGAAGTATACAATGTAGATGTGGAAAAGTGCCATATCCCACACATATAACTCTATGTACTTTCACAAACAGAGCACACATGTGTACCCATCCCCTAGATCATGAAAAGCACCTTCTCATGTATTTAATTATATAAATGGTGTTCTATTACTTGCATCATTGAAAACTTGCTCTTTTCAATCAGCACCACACTTTTGAACTCTAAACTGCTATATTAAATTTAGTTCAAATTGAGAATAATAATTTTCTATGGAAAAATTTTGTTTATTAT
>NW_006442491.1:876554-882832 GCF_000325575.1 Pteropus alecto | reverse complement strand
AAAGAGAAAAAATGGGAGAGAGGTAGGGAAGAAAGGAGAAAGGAAATAGATATCCCAACTTATCTCCCCATCCCTGCCTAGTACAGTGAATGAGTAAACTTGGGAACAGTCTGATCCATCATCACCTCCACCTGGATAGTTCTGCAACCCTCCACTTCGTTCATGTGATGGAGAATGTTCTGGAATGTCCACTTGCATGGATATTCTCTAGCAAGTCATTTCTAACTTATAACCACTAAGGGGAAACATCCATTCCCTGTCTCTTCATCATATGTCACTTTCAGATCCCAGTGGATACTTGCCAAGTGTTTTATTATATTGATTTTTCCTTCCTGGCTAATCTTGGTCATTGCCGCTCTCTGAGCCAAAGTGGACTAGATAAAAATTCTGGCAGTGTTCCTCGCTCCCCATGCTGGAGAGCAAGGGGGTCATTCAACTGCAGCTGAGATGGAGATTTGACACACATCCCTGCCCTGCCCTATTTTACAGTGGTATAATGATCCTCATTAGGACACACTGCCTAAAGCCCCATCTAAACCAAACAACACTGGGTGCTCTCAGTCACAACTTGAGTTTATTCCTGTCTGAAAGCTCAGCCATGAGGGTTCCTAGTGTCATTCATCTGTCCATAGGTATCTCAAGGTCTTGGGTTAGTTGACAGGGACCAGTCAGGTCTTTTGAGATGTGTTTGAGTTGGTGGTCACCTCACCAAGCACACAAACTTCTGTTTGCTTGTTCCTGGGGCCCCTCTTCCTCTTGGCAAGGCATGATAGGGTTGTAGAAAGAGCTCAGGGTGCTCTGGAGCCAGAACAGACAAGGTACAAATCCAGGGGTCACCTAATAGCTGTATGACCTAAGAATTTTGTTACATGAACCAAGAAACAATTTTCCCACCTATTATTTTGCATGAGAATTAAATGAAATATAGAATATAGAACACAGATCATAGAATCTGACCCGTATTAAGTACTAAGAGATGCTATTTCTTTTCCTTTTTTCACTCTTTTCCTATCTTTAAGTCTGCTCCTTCCTTCCTCCTCTCTTTCTTCTTTCTTTCCTTCCTCTTTTCCTTCCCGAAAGCAAAGGAATATGTTGTTAAATCTATGTGGCAGGTTCATGGACATGCACCATATATTAAGTGTGTATCTCTGTATGTTTGGAATATTTTATAATTAAGAAACAAAATATTAAAACAATACTCTTTGAAAAAAAATATATCTTAAAGGCCCAAACCAGACAAATGGAAGCAGAATATCAGAAAGCTGGGACTGTTTGCATTTTTTTATAAGTTGAGAATCATTGGTCAGGCCCTCTATCACATCTGCTAATTTTTGAGAATGATTATGTTTTGTCTAGTTTAGGTTAGAGATCTATGCCCAGGTCAGCTTACCTAAGTGACACAGGCATGTTACCAGAGGAATTATTGGGGCAGATATTTGAAGATTCTGGCATAGCAATGGTACTTACCCATTTTTTAGGTTAGAGAGAAGTAGAAAATTTGCCCTAAAGAATACTAAACAAAAATAAGTTTAATTTATGTCTTTATGCCTTTGTTCCCACTCCTAAATGCAGGTATGGGAACCAGAAGTCTAGGAAAGATCTGAATAAAACTCCATGCTGAGTTTCTCTCAAGTGAATGAACCTTAGGGGATCTGTTTCAGAACCAAGATCTCCTATGTTCTGCCCCAGAGTGGAACTAAATTCCTGAATCAGCTCTGCAGCTCCCCAGATCTCAGCCTTGACCACATGCCAGATACTTGTGCCCAAGATAAAACCTGATTCAGCTTCTGGGCTCCTACAACCTGAAGAGGAAAGAGACCAAGTTCAGAAATTAGAGGGGTGCAGATGACATGGGATTGGGAATTTTCAACACAGTCTTAGAGGTGGGCAGTAATGACTATAACGTGCCATGTGTCTCAATTCAAAATAGCAATTGATCATAGAGAATTATTAACAAAAATAAGCATTATTAAAATAAAGGACATGTTCATAATGGTTTCTGGGTTTTATTCAAAATATTCTCTGATCTGGATATTTTGAGAAAAATTTGTGTGCCTTTGCATGATACCGGTGAGAGTAGTAACCATGTTTAAATGTAGCAGATAGAATAGCTGTGTTTGCCTCTGTGTTATCACATGCATAGTTAAAGGGGGAGAACAAATTTTCCCAAGTGCTTATCCTTTCTCTTTAATATAAGAGCAATAAAGATAAGTCACCAGTTCTTTGCTTCTGCTGCTATCAATCCCCAAGTAATGTTCCCAGCATTTTCCCCTGATACTCTTGGCTGGAGGCCAGCAGGTAACTTCAGGTGCACTCCAGCAAGTGAAGATGGGTGGTCCTGGTAGCTGTCAACTCGAGTTCCTGGTGGCCCTCCCTTTATGTGATATCTTTTTCTCCAGACAAAGCCAAATCCTGCTACTCATACCTCTCTCTGAGCCAAGTCTTTCAATGTGGGGAGCTGATTAAGAATTGTAGTAATTCCCTTCACCCCCAGGACAAGACTGGAGTTTTCTGTGTTCTTATTCTCACAAGGTTTTTCTCTGTTTTTCTCTTATTTCAACAACATTTAAATCTATCAGCATTTGACCGTGCCCTCTGCCAGTGTGCGGTATTTGAATTTTCAAATGTAGAGGGGATGTTTGACTAAAATGTAATAAATAAATTCCCCACCGCCTCTCCAACTGGATTTGTGTAATCGTGTCAGACAAAATTGAGTGTGTAAGTAAGTGCATAGTATGTTTGTATGTTGAGAGATGGTTTCCACACCCTTTGAAAATAAGGTTTGGAATCTTTATGGTCTGATAAATGAGAAATTAGCAGAACCTACTATTTCAGGAATCAGCACCTCATAGTTTAGCACAAGAAACTAGACTCGAGAAGATTTAGACATGTGTGAGGAGATGTTTATTTTTAAAGTAGCATAGATCTGTCCTCGCTCTGTCCACTGAGAGGGTCTTGAGGCAATGGATTCCAGTAGTAATAAGTATATCTAGAACCCAGATCTCAGTTACTAAATACCATTCTTCACTAAAAGGAATCCATAATCTTTGGAGAAATGGATGGGGCAAAAAAAATCAATATAAGCCTGGAACATGAGCTAGAAATTAAAGAAATACTAAAAGAATGATGGGGGATATGTTGTATTAGTCTGTTCAGGCTGTCATAACAAAATACCACAGACGGTGAGGGAGGCTTAAACCACAGAAATTTTATTTTCTGAGTTCTGGAGGTTGGAAGAGATCAAGATGCTGGTAAAGTCGGGTTTTTTGAGGTCTCTCTCCCTGGGTTGCAGATGATCACCTTCTTGATACAGCCTCATATAGCCTTTTCTGTGTGCATGCATGGAGAGATACAGAGAGAGAACTCTAGTGTCTCTTCCTCTTCTTGTAAGGGCACCAGTCCTATTGTGTTAGGGCTCCATCCTTATGAGCTCAGTTAACGGTAATTACCTCCACAAAAGCCTATCTCCATATACAGTCAGCTTGGGGGTTAGGGCTTCAATATATGAATTTAGGGGCATGGGACACAATTCAGTCCATAACACCTGCCAAAAGTATACAGGAGTTAACGTGAAGGGGTTCTCACTGGCCAAATATGGTACCACTTGAGTATTAAAATAAACATTGATAGCAACAGAGCATAACCTTGAATGAAATAAGAATTTATAATCCTAGGCTGATATAACTAAATAAATGAATAAATAAAAAACTAGGGGAGAAGAGAGAGCTCTTTTTTGCAGTAGAAAATTAGTTAATAAATTTATAAGAAATGATGAAATTAGATAATCACAACCATCATTTACCAATCATCTTAGTGATGCCTAATTCAGGCAAAAATTGCCAATTGATGATAAAAGTAATGAGTAAAATTTTTAGGAACAGAATATTTACATGATCTCAAACTATCTCCCTTAAAATATTTATATCTTACAAAGAGAAAAATAGCACTTTGCAGTGATGAAACCACTTAAACCAAGTCATCAAAGCTAACTAATATTGGAACAAACCGTATCACGTGCCTCCTGATATAATGCACTGAGAATAATACACCATTTTTGGAATAGTCCTATCAAAATATGTATAACTTGAATTTCATCATGAGGAAACATCAGATAAAACCAGACTTGGCAATATCTTCAAAACAAGTGTCCTGGACACTTCAAAAAAGACAAGGTCGTGAAAGACAGAGACCAAGACTGAGAAACCACTCCAGATCTAAAAAAGGCTCATGAGACGTAATAACTGAATCCAGTGTGTGACCCTAATGTGAATCTAATTTAGATTCTTGACCAGTAAACTCACAAACATATGCATGTGCACAGATATGTGTACATGTACACACACACACACACAGAGATACTATAAAGGATATTGGGACAGATGATGAAAATTTGAATGTGGCTGTGGAGTTAGATAACATTATTATATAAACATTAAATATCCTAACTTTAATCATTCTATTGTGATTGTATAAGAAAATGCTCTGGTTCTTAGGAAATATACATTATAGTATTTAAGGATAAGGAAAACAATATAACTTACTCTCAAATGGCTTGGAAAAAAGTATGTGTATAAATAGATGTATATGTGAATAGATAAATAGATAAATGATAGATGAAAAGATGATAGATAATGTAAATGGAGTAAAATGTGAAGTATTAGTGAATTTGACTAAAAGATATGTGAGAGTTTTGTACTATTGTTGCAAACTTTTGTAAATTTGAAATTATATTGGTTTATTTTAATAGAAACTTGAGTTCAAGGAAGTGGAGTGATTTAGAATCACATAGCTGAAAAGTCACAACATGGAGACTGGAAATGAGATAGCATGCCTTTCAGTTTCCTACTCTTACTCCTTGTTCAGATGAAAGATGTGTGTAGAAATCTGACATCTATTTCCATATTGCCTCAGTTTCACAAACCAGTAACTTTTAGGCCAGTCTGAAATACTCTACCCTGTCTATTTTGGGAAGTCAAACACTGACAAAAGAATTCTTTTTATTGCAAACCAACTTGCCTCATGAACTTGCCACACTGACGTAAGGGCTCCTACGATGCAACCTCAACCACTATTTCCTCCTGAAGTGAGTTCAGCAATGGCTCACCTTATACCAATTCTATTCGATAGTGCTTGGTCTGTATAACAACTTATAAATATTTCCACTCTGATTCGATCTCAGATTGAAATGAATTTCCAGAGTAGTAAAATTTTAATGTGCAGAATCTCATCTGGAGAAATGAGGGTTTCCAATTCAGCTGTGTAAATCATAACCATTCCATACCCAGTGTAGAAAAGCATCGTCTTCTTAAAACAAAACTTAAAGTCATGAAGTTAGGATAGTCAACTACCAATGGCTATTGTCATAGTATAATTTGAGAGGAATTTTGGAAAGGTTTTTGTCAAATATATTGATTATCAATGGTAATCAGTCTGCCATTATTGTTTTATGCTTTTAGTTCTTTGGGTCTTAAATGTCTCCTTTAAACTACAATCCCTAACCATCCCCTACTATAAATTTAACATGACCACCTCTTCTCCAAATTTAATCAGGTAATAACTTCATGATGAATTAATATTAAACTAGTATGGATGGAGTAACAAGTTGAGAATAAGCATGAAAGATGACAGAGGAGGAAACCAATCCCTCATAGAGGGAGTGAAAACCCAAAAAAAACCTGGAATTTCACAATTCCCTGGAATTTCACAATTTTATTTAGGCCAAGAATTGGCATAGATCTAAACAAATAAATTTGTTCTCAGGTGTGTAAAATTGTCAAAACTCAACAATTGGTCCATTTAGGATTTGTTCTTTTTATTCTATGTAAATTTTACCTCAAAGGAGGAAGAGGAGAAAAGAGGTATGAGATGAAGGAGGAAAAAGGAGAAGGGAGTGGGAGAATGGTAAACAAATGAACTCGAGTTAGGATATGCATGCTAGAGTTTAAGGGTGAAGAACATTGATGTCTGAAAATTACTTAGCCTGCAAAAACTATGATGAATTGATTGAAGAATGCATTTGTGATAAAGCCAGCAAGTCTATTAAAATATTAATTACAGACTGTAGGTGGTGGATAGTGAAATATAATATTATAACTGAAAGACTTTTATAACTATACTTAATAATTAATACTTATGGTATACTTTTTTTAATTTTTGTTATATTTAATAAGATTTCCATCTTGAGGAAAATAGAAGTGTTCTAATAGGATAAAATATCAAAAGCTTATAACTTTGGGCTATTATAGCATTAAGCAATATATGTCATTTGCAGAAGCAAT
>NW_006442491.1:861052-876528 GCF_000325575.1 Pteropus alecto | reverse complement strand
CAAATCTTTCTTTCTCTGTTTAGTTGTATAATAAAATTCTGACATCAAACCTAGATATTTTATGGCACTTTGACCCTTAATTGGAACCAGATGAAGCCATGTCCCTTCATTTAATAAGTTCCATTTCTAGAATAACTCTTCATTAAAATGTCTGTGCCACTGGCAGAGCATTGTGTCTGCTTTGTTCTGGCTACTTCCCTGGTACCTAGAATAAAACCTGAAACCCAGTAGAAGCTGAGTAAATATTTCTTGGAAGAATAACTTGGAACTAAAAGATAAAGGAAAACATGAAAAATGGGATTTCTGACAGAATCTGAATGTCATCTGTTAAACGAGAATAGAGTAACAATCACAATTTCTGTCTAATTGAGGAATCAAGACCAATGACAATTGGAACTAAGAGTTGAGCCTTTAAAAGTTTATTATAAAATTATTCAAAAATATTTATTGATAGGTATCCTATTGTGCATAAGGTAATTTCATGTGGTTTACAGCCATGAGACAGATCTGACTTAAGCTCCTATCCAGCCATTCACTTAACTGTGTGATCTTCAGTAAGTTGATTATCTTTATAAAGCAGTTTCCTTGTCTGCATAATGAAAATAGCCAGAATTATCTTGAAGGGTTGTTTTGAGTTATTTATTCATGAGTTAATTCTGTGAAGAACTTGGCAGAACCAGATACAGTGTAGGAGTTCAAAACTGATAGCTCTTCTAATATAATAAATATATAATATCAGAGTTCAGACTGATGTAAGCGACCACAATGTTCCAATGATGAGCCTTGAATTATTCAGATGGACATTTATAATTAGAATGCTTTGAGAAAAGGCCTGCACTGTGTTTAGCCAACCCTGGTAGCAGAATTGCAGGATCTGTAAATAAGGGTCACAAGCCACAGCCAATTCCACTATCATCATCAAGAGCATTGATCATGCATGTGGAGAAGACTACTGCTACCATCACACCTTTGCCCAGCTTAGCCACATTTTTAGAAATTACTAGTGTAAATATCAGATTCACAGATAGGCAATCATTAGTAGGGCAATCGAAGTTTATCTTTGGCACATCACATTTTCTCTTTCTGTTTTCCCTTCTCTTTCTTTTCATACCCCTTGCCCTGAGTCCTAAAACCATCAATGGAGGACACTGGTTTTCCAAACCACAAATCCTAGGACAATGGCGCCATAGACTCTAGAGCGTTGATCTTTAAACTGGGGTACTCATACCCCTGGAGGAAATGTGAACACTTTCTCACAGTTATTCAGGCAATAGCTGTATAAGAAAATCTATATCCACATGTAACTTGCATAAAATTATTTCCTAAGATTGATCTAAATTCTCATTTTAGCAGCCCATATCCCACTCTCCATGGACAGCAGACTCCTCCCCATCCTAAATCAAACTATACTGCCTTCTCCAGGGTGAAAAACTCTCCAGGGCAGTGAGAAAAAGAGAAGCATTCCTTAATGATTAATCCAGCCTTTCTAAAACTCATAGAAGTTTCCTGTCCTTAACTGGCTTCTCTTAAGAGTGATACATGTCATTATAGACACAGATTTGGAGCCTTGTTGGGATATTCAGAATTACATATGATAGAAGAATAATATGTACTGACGGAGCTACCTGATGATACAGCTTTTAAGGACAGGTGCACCATGATACCACTTATTTTGCCAAACTTGACAATTACAAATGAAAAAAACCTTTTATTGCAATGATCAATCGTATTATTTGCTTAGTTCCTTTCAACTATAACCTTAAGTGCTGTACTTCTTACAAAGACTGGGAACCTAGGAAAGGTCTACTTCTGCTCTTCACCACTGGTGGTACTTAGCACACCAGTTATCATAATCCCAAACCTATGAATTTGCTACTCTAACTTGATTGACAAAAGAGGTAGACCAGGTGTTTGTGCACACATAATTTTATGTTTGGGCTAAGTGGCTTGTGCTAATTAGACATAGAATAAAATAAACTCCAAGTCCCTTGAGAGAATGATCTTGTTTTATTTCATTTGGTTTTCCCCAGGGCTTAGTTCTCAATAAACTGTCGTTAACTGAATGAACTAATGAATAAATGTATTACCAAGATAGCAGTGTGTCTGAACCTACATCATACAACTCAACTCTATAGAGAGCAATTTAAAAAAGTTTTATATTCTAGTTCAGTCTCATTTGGCTTAAAATAAAATCTCCTACTTTTAGCTAGCAACTTAGTACCCCCTGCTCATTTTTGTTGCAGGCAAGACATTCTATTTCTGTTAAATATTGACCCATTGTTTTATTTTCAATGGCCAGAAGACTGCTGGAAAAGGTACAAGTTCTTCATTTCTTTGTATCATCTCTTAGCTGGAACTTCTTAGAGGTCAGTTAGGAGTCACTGACAGTAGAGACCACTACCAATGTTAGGCACAAATCACAATTCAAACATGAGCTAGGAGGTGATGGTGAAGAATGAAGGAGATGTGGATGACAGAAAAATAGCAATTTTCAAGATCTCTTTGGCCACAGCACTGTGCTGGGTTCATCTTAGAGTTTTCTTAATCACCAGGAGTGTTTGTTTTGTTTTGTGTTTCCTAAGTGATATACCACAGAGTATTGGGGAGAGCATAAATTTCACAACCCATGCATCTTAATTTGAAAATCACTCCTGACTTAATAGCAAACTAGTAGAGTGGTAAAAAGATGATGAGACCTGGGTTTAGAATTCTGGCTTTGTCAGCTTGGGTATGTTACTAAACCTTCCCAATCCTCAGTTTCCTAATCTATAAAGTGGGGGTAAACAGTACAGCCTATCAAAAGGTTGGATAGCTTAGGATTGACACACAGCATGTGCTCATAACTCTGCAATCATGTTTAATCATGTGAGGAGACATTTAACTTCCCTGACCCTCATTTACCCTCTCTAGTCCTACTTCACCTCGTCTGTATAAGGTTGTAAGGACAGCCTCAAAATGCTTACAGGTTGTTGGCACTGGTGTCTCCAAAGAAAAAGATATTATTTGTACTCTTAATATGAGTAGCATTATTAGCATTACTGCTATTAAATTTAACACTAATTAATATGAGTACTATTATTAGTTTTAATAATATTAGTTTTAATAATTAAGAAAGTATAAGAGAGAAGATGTAGTCAAGACCTAGACCTGGTCCTGAAAAGTGAATGTCAGAAGTATATATTAATATTTTGCATTTTACAAATCAAATAGAAATCTTCTTTCACTTCACCTATTCTGTTCTCTTTTCTGCCCTTTGGAAGCCGTTAAGCTCCTATTTTTAGATTTATTTTTAAAAAGCAAGCCACGACACCATGCCTGCCCTCATTCCTCAGCTGAAGTGATTTCAGTTTCCTCTAAAATATTAGATTTTCTCTTTGCTCTTATTTACTATGCACAGATGCAGAAGGAGAATTACTCAAGTTTTGCAATAAAAATAAGCTTGGCTTTGTGAGCACCTGCTTTCCGCTGTTTAATAATGCTGAGCTCCCTTCCTCTATGTGCTTCTGTTTACTCTTCTGCAAATTATTTTTGTTCTCAGTTGACAAAGATAAATGATGGGATTAATATATATTGAAGAAGCCTCTGTGAACAGTATTCTGGCCCAGAGGAAGGGTGGGTATTATTTCCCTCAGGTAAGGCAACACAGCAAACTGGATTAAGAGTAATTTGCTGTGGGGCTTATAGACGATCACGATCCATTAGTGGTACACCATTTATGAAAATTGCTTTTTCTTAAATAAAAATTAGAATGACTTTCATTACCTTGTCAGGACTGAGCCAAGCCAACTGCATTTTCCCCCAGGGAAAAACAAAACATTAATGACAAGGTTTAGATTTTTGATTTAACCTCAAAGCAATCTCCAAACTGTTGAAAGTAACAGTGAACAAAATATGTGGCAAGGAACTTTAGTCTATAAGATTCAGGGATATTGTATACAATTAGAGCTGAAAACTAAAAAGGAAAATATTTCTAAGAAAAATGAGTAAAGTGAATCTAGTGCTATATCTTTTGATGATTGTTTTTAAAATTATACAAATTTATGTAATATAAGTAGACATGTTGCAAAATGGTATGGAGGCTTTCAATATCATGGTATTTTTGTTTCAATATTACAGAATCTTTTAAGTAATAAAAGTAACAGTTTTAACCAACTGATTCAAATTTTATCTAAGTACCTCTTTTATTCTGGCATCCCCAGCATCAGGCTCAGAGACTCACACAATTAGTATTATGTGTAATAAAGCCTTATTTCCATTCTTGGCTGTACTATGATAGAACATTTTTCTCTTTTTTGGAATGTATTTATTTATTGTTTTGCTTAAAATAAATGTTAAGACTTTTTAACACTTGGACAGTTTTTTTTAATGCATTAACAATGATAATAAAAGATGTCAAAAGTACCCCTTATTTATGACTAAGTTTGGAATTTTTTTCCTTTTCCTGTTTTGATGAGTGAGTAAAATAGTTTTGCTTTTATACTATATTTCTAATTTGTATTCTGGGGTAGGAGTTGCTATCAGGTCAACATCTTCAAGGAGAAACAAACAAAAAAAATGGTAAGAACCAGCCATGCCCACATTGTGCTCATGCCAACCTCAGTCTGGCCAAGATCAAAGGCAGCTATGGATTTGCTAGATTTGCTATAAGATTGTGTCATGGGTGGCTGCAAAGTCATGGATCTCTTGTAAGAGAATTGGGGTGTGGATCACATGGATGATTCAAAAAAAAGAAAGGTAGACTTGTATATTTAGAGCATTTGGGTGAGGTTAGAATAACATGTGTTTCTGACTCAAGTTAACCAACTAGAAGCTGGGCTTCTCTTGAAGCTAAAACAGCTATCAACCATTTGTATTTTTAAAATCCTTCACTGGGCCCTGACATCTTGATAGCTAGGGTTAATCAGGTATGACATCAGTGGTTTCGTTGAGCATATGGTATTAGTTTGCAAGAGCACCCCTTAGGAATGGTGATGGGGCCTCCTCATGCAATGCTTTTTTCCTGCCTCTCTGCATTTATTCAGCTAATGGACACACAAACCCTAAGGTTATCATCTGCCCTGGCACTTGGGTGTGGGTGAGTAGAGATAGCACAGACACTGCATGAGGGTCGCGACCACCAAAGGAAACTGGATGGAAGAATTAAAGAGATTATAAAGCCTGAAAAATTTGGCTTTATTGATTCAGTAACTTTTATTTCATCCATATTAACAAAGGCTTGGCCAGAGATTTTAGATTATCACACCAAGGCAATTTCCACGTAAGCCTACCCATAATCAGTTTTCTGAAACTCAATTATCCACAGCTGAATTTTCCAAAACTGTCCTAGGAAATTTGGTCAGTGCCCAAGTGAGTCAGAAATCTTCTTGTTCGCTGGAGGCTAATGGCTGGCTGATGATATAACTCATGAGAAATCAGGCAGGTGTTAATTCTCATACCCATGCTTGTCCCCTCTCCACTAAAATTACAAAAGCAGGACATTCAGTGCTGCATTTACACAATATCTAAGCTTAGACTAGAACAAAATAACAAGGCCTCGCTCAGTTCAGAAATATTGAATAGTTCTCTCTACTAGTTTTTCACAAGTAAACAAGATAGGAACTAAACCAATTCGAGGAGTTCTGCCCAAGAAACTAGGTGTCCCTGTGTGTGCTCACCTATTAGAGCATGATTCTGAACTGGAAAAATGAGATTTATACTGGAGGTCAGCTCCCTCTAGGCCCTAGAATTCCTAAGATTTTCACTCAATGGCTGACGTGGTGATAGAAATATGGGTTTTCTGGGAGCATCTTTGTTATCACAACCCCTTTAAATATCAAGGTTAAATTTCATTATGACAGTTGCCTTCAAGAACCCTATATATCTTGGATGAAAACATGAGTCGTTAATCATGCCATCGTCTGCAGTTTGGACTCGGATCAATCCAGGGACAAGATTTGGGAGACATGCATTGAAAGGGGTTGTGTCAAAAGAAAAAAAAAAACCTGTGAACGCATGAGAGAATAATGTGGCAAGGACCATGGGAAGTCATAATCTTAGTAACTGTGAGGGACCACGTTAAAAAAAAAAATCCCTTTGCCAGGACACCTCAAGAAGTAGAGTTTGAATATCTTATAGTTCAAATTATCTTCGATATTATCTTAAATTTGTTCTGTATCAAATAAAGGTGCATACCAACAGGTGTTCTAAACCAAACTAAACACGCAAAAAGTAATTTTGCTAGGACAGTGAAATTTCCAATCACCATTACTTTTTCATTCTTTTTTTTTTTTAATTTTAATTTCTGTATCTCTATTCTACCATGTTTTTCCAAGAGGGGTACATCATTAAAAAGTAACAACAAACTAAAAAGTTTTTGTACAGCAAAGGAAACCATGAACAAAACAAAAGACAGTTGACTGATTGGGATGAGATATTAGCTAATGATACATCTGATAAGAGGTTAATATCCAAAATATATAAATAACTCATAAACAATAACAACAACAAAAACAAATCAATTAAAAATGGGCCTGAACAGAAAACCTGAACAGATACTTCTCCAAAGAGAAAATGCAGATGGCTAATAGACATATGGAAAGATGCTCAAGGTCACTAATCATCAGAGAAATGCAAATTAAAATCACAATGAGATATCACCTCACACCTGTCAGAATGGCTATTATCAATAAATTAAAAACGAGTGTTGGCAAGGATGCAGAGAAAAGGGAACCCTCAAACATTGTTGTTGGGATTGCAAATTGGTACAACCACTATGGAAGAGAGTCTGGGGGTTTCTCAAAAAATTAAAAATGAATATACCTTTTGACCCAGCAGTTGCACTTCTGGGTATTTATCCAAAGAAAACCAAAACAATAATTCGTAAAGATCTATGCATCCTAATATTCATGGCAGCACAATTTACATTAGCCAAGATATGGAAGCAACCTAAATGCCCATCAACAGACAATTAGATAAAGAAGTTATGGTTCATATATACAATGAAATACTGCTCAGCCATTAAAAAAAAAAAAATGAAATCCTACCATTTCCAACAACATGGATGGACCTAGAGGTTACTATGCCGAGTGAAATAAATCAGACAGAGAAAGATAAATATCATATGATTTCATTTATGTGCGAATCTAAGAAACAAAAAGAACAAACTAATCAAAAACAGACTCACAAATATATTGGACAATTTGGTGATGGAAAGAGGGGAAGTGAGTTGGGGGCCTGGGAGAATGGAGTGAAGGGTTAAAGAAGTACAAATTAGTAGTCGATAGGTGGTCACAGCGATGGGGAACATGGCATAGGGAATGCAGTTAGCATTAGTGTATTGGCTAGGTGGAGGGCCAGGAGAGGGAGGGAGCAATTACGGGGATAGTTTATAAAATGTATAAATGTCTAACCAATGTACTGTATACTTGAAACTAATTTTTTTTAAAGTAAAGCATGTTATATTTTGCCTTTCTGCCTTTTTTTTTTTTTTTGATACTTGTCAACCTGTTCAAGATCTGCCCTTCTCCATTCCCCTATCCCCAGAGCTACTCCTCTCTCTTCTCATTTTGGCAACACAGAACCGAACTATATTCCCCAACCCACTATGTTTTCCTCTGTGTAGTCAGGCAGAGGTCCCACTCCTTCAGCATTTCCTAGTGCCTGCAGAGCAGAGAGTGAGCTAGTTCTTGCTAAAATGTGCAAGAATTTATTGTTTGTATTATGATAATTAACATACATTAAGGTTTATAGTTTTTAATTTTTTAAGTGTTTTTGTATATTGAAATCCATAGCTGTCATCTTGCATAACCTGCTTTTCTTCTGGTAACAGAACTTCCTTCATCCTTTAGAAGAGGGCTCGTGGTATGACGGTGGCTGGCTCATCTTCCAGAGGTTAGCACTCCACCCAGATCTGGTCATAGTCAGGGTCGTTTGCTATAAAGAGATTCAGTCTCCTGGGTAGCTGAGAAAGAAAATCAAGCCTCCAAATATTGATATTCATCTTTTCTACAATGTGGAAGAACCTGTCCAGTGAATTCAACAGTGTAAAACAGAGGTGAGCAGTGGTGGAAGAGAGTGATATCACTAAGAGGCTGGGTCCTTCTGTGCTTCAGTTCTCCATCTATGTGAGCCAATAAATTCCCCTTTCTGCTTAAGCTAATTTAAATTGAGTTTCTCTCCCTTTCTACTGAAAGAGTCCTACATAATTTGACAGCCATTTATTAAGTTCCCATTATGTATCACACGGAGAGTCCTAAATGTTTCGGTGCAAGAATCACTTTCCCACATCATCTTGACATGGGAGTTTTATTATTAATGACACTTTGATGATCACCCTCCTGAGATTCCAAGTAGTAATTCTTTCCATTTTAAAGAGGAGGAAACTGAGGCTCCCGGGGATTTAGTAACTGGCCCAGTGTCACACGGCAGGCAAGTGCAAGTCTGGGGCTCACATTCCTGGTCTAGTGCTCCTTATGCTCTTGAGTCATATAGACAAATAAGACACCCTAGGCAATGAAGGAGCTTTCAGTCTCTTCTAAGAGCCAGGGCATTATGTATAGCACATAAGGAGCAGTGGAGACCTCACACCATTTACAAGTCAGGGCTCCACTGTGTGACAGAGAACACAAGAGGGAGAGACTGTCAAGGCTGCAACGAACAGGAAGGTTGTACTGAGCCTGGCATTTAGGAAGTCCTGGGTGAGTGGACAGGATTTGGAAAGGCAATGTCAAGAGGGGGACCTTCAGAAAAAGGGAGGACAGAGGAGAAGGCTGGAAATAGAAGACAGCTCCGGCACCCAAAGCCCAACACTACTGAAGATAAGACCCTCCCAAAGTGATCCACATCCTTTGAGCTTCAGTTTTCTTATTGATAAAACTGGAAAAATAAAATCCTCCTGTACTCCCCACCTTCCCCCTTTCCCTCCCTCTCCCTTTTTTTCTCTCCCTCCTTCTCTCATCCTGCTTCTCTCCCCAACCCTCCACTTTCTCCTCCCTCTTCTCCTTCCCTGTCTCCCTATCCTACCCCTCTCCTCTCCTCCTTCCTTGTTCTCCCTGTCTCCTGGTTCCTCTCAGTTGCAGGATTCACAGGTCCACTCGAGGACAATGCATTTAGCATCAGAGCTTTGGTCACAGTCTTGTCTTGACTTAAGAATAGATGTGACCTGTATCAAGTTGTTTAGCCTCAGTTTCTCTGTAAAATGGACACAATCCCTCTCTCAAAGGCTTGTCAATGAGGATTAAAACTGTGTGTCCCATTAACTTTTGGCCCATCTAGCTGACGTTCTGCTTTTTGCTTTGAATAAGATTTTCCAAAAACACTTTATTCCCCAGTCCTGGCATCAAACGCTGCCTGCCTTCCACTGATCTTAGAATCAAGATGGAGATGACCTCTAGGCCAGAGTTCTTGTCTCCTCCTTAGGTCCTAAACTATACATAAAAACGAATATGTCCCTCACTGCTCCGTGTTGTCTCATGACCATCAGCATCAGCAGCACCTAGGGTCTTGTTAGAAGTGCACAATCTCGGGCTCCACCCCAGGCCTCCTGAACCACAGCCCGCATTTTAACTGGACCTGGGGGGAAACGACTGTTCATAAGAGTTTGAGAAGCTCTGCAAGAGGCTGCAGACTTCTCCCCATATCAGAGCCCACAGACTCACTGCCTATTTACTTATGGCTGCATTCAGCCAGACAATCCTCCACCCAGTTAATTGCACTTTCCCTTCTGTTGTCTGCAAACACCCTCCTTCAAAAATGACCCCATACTGGGCCATTTCTCGCTGTTACCTGTCCCTACCCTGCCCCCTTGACACCTTGCACTCCTCTTGATGACACTTAACAGAGTCGTAATAAAGAAAGTAATCTCAGTGGAGGTGGAGACCTTGTTTATATTTTCATCACACAGTATCTCTACATCATAGATTTCTAATAAATATTTGTTTAATAAACCAATGATGGATAAATAAAAAAGAGAACATGAATAAAGTTTTCTGTATGTGCAAATACCTGACATCTAATCGCTGAGCAAATGTATGTCTTCATTTTTCCTTAGATACCACAGTGTGGGGTGTATACACTCTGCGCATATATTAGAGCCAGGTTTGGTTGGGTGTTGTAAACACACAAAGCCACATGGCCCTGGTGCTGCCCGCTGGAGATCACAGAAGAGGTTCTTACATCAGCTGGCCCTCAGTCATTTGCATGATGAACACACCTGACAGTCAACTTGTCCTCCAGGGTAAGTTGGCACAGCATGCTCTGCAGTGGGGACGCCTCCACCCAGATGGCAATAAAGAAAGCATACACGTGGCCACATGTAGTATGTGCTACAAAGATCAACTCAGAGGTAGGAGACATGAGGTGAAGTCTGTCTGTGACCTGAGTGAGAGCTGTCGGCTATCACTATGTCCGTCCTTGAGATTCTGCTCTGGACTGAAACTGAGAATAAGGTCTCCAGAGGCTGTTTTGCAAGTTTCCTGTTAGAGAAAGATGCAGACAAGTCAAAAACATTTTGCAAAGTTACAATTGCTTCTTAGCGGCAAAATGAAACATTTTGTACTTTTCTTTGGGAAGCTTCAACTCAGATCACAAGATCTTAAAATGTTTTTAAATATATTCTTTCTTTCAGTATGACTACATTTACATCCTGATAGTTAAAATAAATTCTTTGAATTACCCTATTTTAGAGAAGCCCTATTCTACTCAATTCTACCACTAGGTAATATCTCCCCATGTAGGACCTCAAATCTATCTGTCATATAATTGTGTCTCCACTCCTTACTGCAAATGGAGACTGGCTGGTGGACAGTCATGGCTACATTGGAGGTGCTCCCTGGCTGTATCTTTTTTGCAGTTGTTCCATTCTGTTCTTAGAATTTTCAGATCACGTTCTACATTTCATTATCTCCAACGTTAAGTCATAGTGGATTGTAATTTTGCCATTATTATTCTGGATTCTATTAAAATCTTGCAACATTCCTGAGTACATTAAATGTTCTATATATTTGTAAGCTTTTGGTGTAATTCTACTGAGTTTTGTAGCTGCAGTAACGGACTTAGCATTGAAGTTGACATGCCTGGCAAGGTAGAGAGAGCACTAAACTGTGAAGGTCATGCCCACAATTTCTACTTCCATGATTATCATGGTGATTCCTATTTAAAATGAGGGCATGGACTAGCCCGGTGGTTTTGAAGCCCAGGGAATCATCAGAATCACTCAGGGATAAACTACGCTACAGACTCGAGGGCCTGCCCAGAAGGTTGTGTTCAGGAGGTCTGTGTGGAGTCTGGCCAGACTGGATGTAATTTAAGGATTCCTGCAACTAAGAGCTGAAGGAATTTAGAAGGAGGAGGAGTATCAGGATCAACTTTGTAGATGAGTTTGACGTAAACTGAATCTTATAATGTAGCAAAGAATGGGTAAAAATGGGGTAAGAGTATTTGGAGAAAAAAATTAAAAGATGGGCGAGGTTGAGGAAGTGAAGTTTCAAAGAGGAAGTTTGAGGTAGATTGACAAGCAAGTGCCTTGGTTTTTGGAGTGGAGTGTTTCTCTGGAGTAAGGGACATAATAGGAAGGCTGACCTCATCTAGCAGTTTATCCTCATGAATTTTATAATTCTCCAGGAAGGTTGAGGGTCTCACCTCACACATCTCTAATTTTGACTGCTATCTACATAGTCTCATTCAATCTCCATTCTTTCTTTACCCAGATTTCTTCTTTATTTTTGTCTAATTGTACTGGGAATGTTTAAGAAGCCACTTCAAAAAAAGTCGTGGGGGCTGAGGGATGGATCATGAGGGTAAACTAATTAATTTTAAAATCTGTTGGCTATAAAGAGTTTAGGTTCACTAGTTCTAGGTGGGATCCAGCTAGACTGGATAGGATTTAAAAAGCATGTTCAGCTAAGAGCTTGAGAAAGAGTGAGGATCTGAACCAACATTGCGGACAAGCTTGACAAACTGTTTTGAGAAGTCGGTAAG
This sequence comes from Pteropus alecto, assembly GCF_000325575.1. Classification (NCBI taxonomy): domain Eukaryota; kingdom Metazoa; phylum Chordata; class Mammalia; order Chiroptera; family Pteropodidae; genus Pteropus; species Pteropus alecto. The sequence continues at coordinate 864,573 of NW_006442491.1, read as the reverse complement.
ATTTCAATAGGTAGAAATTCCCTTTAATTTGCCTGTCTGCCATTGCACTAGCCATGAGGTTTGTAGAGCATGGGGAATTGTGTCCTCCTCCGTGTAGTTGATGTAAAAATCAGCACACATACACTTTGTTCTTCATGTTTCTGTCCTAACTAAAGGTAGAGATAATAGATTAGTTACACTTAAACGTTAGTTGAAGCAATAGAAGAGGGAGGATCTCTTCATATAATTGAACTTTGAAAGCTGAGAAGCATTTAGAAGATACATGTTAAAATACTATTGTGTTCTCAATCTGATGAAGGGGTGTGAAAAAAGCTAGTCTGACTTCAGTGTGTAGGATGGATGGAAGACCCATTCCCTTACCACTTTACTGTGGTTTGAACCATGGTGACAAAAGCTTATCTGGGAAATCTACTTGTCCTGGTATTGTTAACTTCTTGCTAAGCTCTAGTTGAAAGGAACAGCTCCTGATAGGCTGGACATAGGGACTAATAGGCATTCTGGGTGGCAACTTCTGTCTTCCTCAGAGTACTCATTGTATGCAATTTCTCACTGATTCTGGATTGCCATCCTTCAAGTCATTTGTATTGTCTAGTTGGTTGCTGCCAAGTCATTTGTATTGTCTAGTTGGTTGCTTTCAAGTCATTTGTATTGTCTAGTTGGTTGCTGCCACCAGACCTAGGGCTGTTTTGACTTGTCACTCAGTATCTACATCCATTCTTCTTGTCTGCAATGACTCCATTTCCCATTTGCACTAGGGGTTTCAGAAGTCAATCTGGTAAAGAAAAAAATAATGTCCACTCAGGCTGAGCTAGTGAGGAAAGGAACTCAAACCAAATAAGATGTTGTTGGATGTGGAACAAAGATTAATATTTAAGGATCTTTCAGTCTGAATGTGGCCTCAGACCCTTCATATTCAGGGAGCACTCTAGTCAGTGCAGCCTCTTCTTTCTCATTCCTTGGTGATGAACTGGCCTTCCAATCTCACTTGAGAGGAGCAGCCAGGGGACAGAAAATGAGCAAAGCATGAGAAGCCAGCAGAGGTGGGAAGCAATGCACCCAGCTAGGGGGTGGCCGTGGGTGCCGCCTGCCTCTCAGTGATATGTGTGTGATGGGCATGAACCAAAGGAGAAGGAGGAAGACATCAGGGCCCCTGTGACAGCTGCAGACTATGGAGCAAAAATAATCTGTCCTACCTAACAATGCAGGAATCCCCCTGCCTGGGGATGGATTTGAAACCCCCATTCATTTTGCACTTCATCCATGAGCAGATTTATATGAAACGGAATTTGCTAAGACAGTAACTACAGCATTATAAAGGGCTTTTCTCATATTCAGAGGCAGCACTTTAAAGTTAACCCCTGCCCTGGCTAGATCTAGTCCTTTGGGCACATAATGAGCACATGACTGCCAGGCCCAACGCCCCGTCCTCTTTGGGTTCCAGGTGTGATTAGACCTGGGCACAGGCTGCAATAGGCATGCTTCAGACAAACAAGTGATACATCTTGGGCCCTTCCAGACACTGTTTAATATCATATCACAAACCTTTGGTGCCCATCAAACTGGTCTATTAATTATTTCCCAAATAGTTATTTCCCCAGGATCTTGTGCCTTTGCTCACACTATTTCTCAGGATTTAAAAAACTTAACTTTCTAGTTAGCATTTCTCAGCCCCTCTTCTTTCAATGCCCCTATGAAAGGCCAAACATTTGTCTCCGCCAATCATCCTCTTCTTAATAGTGCTTCCTTATCCAAACTCTGATATTATTATTTCTTGGTTCCAGCTCCAGGGCCTTTGCATTTGCTTTAGATTCTATCTTCCTAGATTTTTCTTCTAATAACTCCTTCTAAAGTCCCACCATGTCACTGGGGAGTGTCACTATTGCATCACTCTGTCTTATCTTCTCCCATTTGAAACATCTTGATTTTTTGTCTACTTTTGTGTTAACCTGCCTCGTCCTACTTACATGTAGATTCTACAGGATCTAGAACTTCCTCTGCCTTGCTCATGGTTATTCTCCCAGCATCTAGCACAATACAAACACGTAGGAGAGTCTCAGTCAATATTAGTGCAATGAATTAATGCACGAATGCAATTTTTTGTAGCCAGTTTGTCAGATACACTTTCTTTTCTCCAGGCCATGGCATCTTGAGCTTGTGGTTCAGACCAGGTTCGGCCTCTGCTCACCATATGGCTAACATCTGTCCATAATCTCCTCAGGTAAGCCCCTCGTTTCACCAATTAGATGGGTAAGTGCTTTCAGAGACGGGCCTTAGACATCCAACTTCACTAGTGAACAGAAAGTGCTCAAGTAATTAATGATACTGACATGGGATGCCTTCTTGGTCCAGGAGGCCAAGTTCTGTGGTATAAGGGGTGAAAGATAACCCTCGTCTTTGCCCAGTGCAAGGATGGACTATTTTGGAAAAAAAAAAAAAAAAAAGCTGTGACATTTACAATAACATTGAGCCATGAACTTTATACATTAATCTGCAAAATAAATCATAAGTGAGGGCAGGAGTCACGAAACTACGACCCTTAGGCCATATTCAGTCAGCCACCTTCCTTCTTATGCTTCAGGAGCTAAGAATGATTTTCATGTTTTAAAATGGTAATATTTTAAATAGCTATTTAAGCACCTAGCTAATATTTTTAAATTTCCCCTCTGAACTTACAAGCCTAAAATATTTACTCTCAAGCTCTTTAATAAGTTTGCCATCCCCTGATTTATCTTCCCAAACCCTAATTACCTTCCCAAAATCTTACAAAACAACAAATAGGTGTTTTATACTGTTGTTCAGAAGGCCAAAAGTATACAGGATGAAGTGAACACGTGTATAACAGACTTTTGTTAGGAGAGAGACTATTGCCATCATAGGAACAAGTCTGGTCAAGGAAGAGACTGTCTACTGCATGACATGAATAAGCTGGTCACGGTCAGAAAGTAAATTCACCAGTCGGAACAACCAGTTGGCACTGGGGCCTTATAAAGAATTTGCCACATAAAAATGTATTCAGTTCTGTGAACAGTGGCCGAAAATGTCAACTTAACCATGTTTCAGCCCATTTTCACCCATTAGCATAAACACTGACCCCTTGAGGTCTTGTTTGAATCACAGCACCTATTACAATCCTGCCCATCAGAGCATGATACTTGCTTCTTAGTGGTCACACAGACCTTCTCCAGACACAGGCTGAAGACTCAGCTTTTCCTTCATAGCCCAGCAGCATTGTGCAGAACGATATACCCATGCATGTCCACTTGGGGGCTCCACAGAACAATGTCTTGTGTTCCACTGTGCTTTAAAAAAACAGCATCTCATTGCCAGGTCAGGCCAAATGTAACCCACGTCTGCATCATCTGCTCAAATTTGTAATTTTTTTTGCAAATATAAAATAAAAATTTATCTGAAAAGCCTGTTATTGAGATAACGGTGGTTTTAGGTGAGATTGTTCTAGCCAGAGAAGCCAATTCAGGAGTTAGACTTAACACTTTCCCCAGTCAGGTAAAGGGTTTCAGGGG
>NW_006442491.1:836853-860848 GCF_000325575.1 Pteropus alecto | reverse complement strand
GACTAGTTACCCATAAACTGTGCTTTCAGGAATAAACCATATGGATAGCTGGTCTAAAGGAAGAATACATTCCGACTGGCCCTAATTTCACTAGAAGTCACATGCAAATGTATCCTTTTGATAAGAAAACTATTCATGTCATCCAGACCTCTTTATGGCCTGGAAAGTATTTAGTAATGATTATGACCTTAAATTTTTACAGTTTTTTATCATCTTTATGGATTTTCACTTGCATATCTCATTTTATCCCCCAAAACATACATGGGCTAGTATTTAATTGAAATAAAATTAAATACTTTTATAATATCTGGCTCAATACTTACCGTTTTTTGACTATCTTTTAGAGAATTAGTTTACTTTAAACATCTGTATGCCCTCCTTTCAACAACACAGTCTTTCTGAAATACATGAAGCATAACCATGTGATGTAAACAGATACATCTGAGCTATTTTGAGCCATCAATCATTCAGTGCCTAAGTTTGTAAAACCTTTCCCTGATGCACCTGGTTCTGAGACGTTACCCAAGAGCTAAGGTGGGGCCCTCTCTTTAGGGTCCTTATGCATTTTTCTGAAATAAAAACAAATATCTCAAACTCCTTTTAAACTATATCCTGTTATTAAAAGTACATATGCTCTGTCATGGTCTTATATTTCTCCTCCCCAGTTTGAACAAATGTTACCAGTTTCAGGACTTGGGGAATTATTGCCAGATAATAATTTCACCAGCCCTCTGGGTTTAGAAAACAATACTTGAGGTAAGCCGTTTCTGATCTCCTGCTAATCCAAGATAATTGCTTTTGGGTTTCATGGGGAATCTGAAATTCTCAATGCCGGATTTACTGACTGAGTCTACTGGAAAGGGGCTTTGGGGAAGGCCTTTTTGCCTTTATTATCAAATCAGTTTTTAGCAGAGATTCTATCACAAAAGCATCCTTTACTTTAGTGACTACCAACTACCAACTCCCTGTAAAACTCAGGCACTATTGAGGAACTCTAAGATATTCTTTCATAAATCCCACCTTCCTTTCTCCCTCCCTCCATACCTCCTTTCTGCCTGCCTGCTTCTCTCTCTCTTTCAATCTCTCCTACTTTCCTCCTCATTTTTTTTTCCTTTTTTCCCCCAATTCTTTAACAGACTTCTGGTAAAGCCCTGAAAGTTGCTGTCAAGGGTGTTTCTCTGCTGCTTGGAGGATTTAGAGTAGATTTGGGTGAAAGGCTATCTTTGAGCTTGGCTTCTTAGTTCTAAGACAGAATGTCAGGATTCTGTTGACCCCACGCCGAAACCCTATTAAAACCCAAGAACTTAATCCCAAGAAACTCTGCCAGTTTGGTTTAATTCTCTAACTTGCCATTTAACAGTTGGCTCTGAGGATTTACATTACACTTAGACCTCATAACCTCAAAAGAAGAGTGCTGGGGGCCAGGACTTGCTGACTAGTTACCCATAAACTGTGCTTTCAGGAATAAGAGGGGAGGGTACAGAACTCTAAATTACAAGGCTCATATGGAGAAGGCAGCATCTCCTAGGACCAAATGTTTTTTGTTTTTGCTTTTGTTTTTGTTTTAAAGAGCAAATCCAGTTGTTTTGTAGGCTGGGGCATAGATGTTTTCACACTCTGGAATGCCTTCTCGCACCTCCATTTTGCAGGAGAATTAAACACTATTGCCAAGAGCTCTGTTAACCGAGTCATTTAAACTCACTCTATAGGCTTAATTTTCCTGGGGAAATTCAGATTTATAACTCACCCCTTTTCTTCTTTAGCCCTCAGAGTGTTTCCACTTATTTGAGTTTATTCACATCTGCCTGCTCAGTCTCTGGGCAATGTAAAGGCTCAGGTGTCCACTGTCCCCAGGTTAGCTAAAAATTAACCTGGAATTAGATTTAGATCCTTGGAAGTCTCTTTGTAGCAAAACTTCAAGGACAACTAAGAAAGCCAAAGGTCACTGAAGTGGCTGTATTTCCGTTGTAGCCCAGTAGGTTAGATACACTCCAATGCAGAAAATTAATTTTGAGGTATAACAATCATAACTGAGAGTAACTACGTGATTTTGCTCCTTTAATCCTCATAGGGAATATAGAAGGCAGAAACTATTATTGATCTCCACTTTACAGAGAAGGAACTAAACCTTTGAGAGGTTAGATAAATTTCTCAAGGTCGCAGATCTGACAAGTCATATAAGTATGGTCCACAAAAAGGTCTGTCTCGTGCTTTTTTATGTAAAAAACACCATTTTGCAAGAAAGGTCTAAGAAGCAGGGCAACCAGTGTTCACTAGAGCTTACTGCCTGTCAGGTATGCTCACTGTTGAGTGCCCAGAAACACTGCCAAAAAAAACCTGTCCACCCAGCAAAGTTGAGTTTATTACAAGTGCTGCATAAGGGAGGATGGCTCCCAACAGTAGGGTCTCAGGAGGGGCATGTCAGGAAAGGATATTTACTGGGTCAGGTCTTGGGGCCAGAGAGATTTTTAAGGAAGGTCTTATGAGGTGGGGAGCTGTTGGGACTGGGCAAAGTTGTTTTACCTTATCAGTTATGGATTGGTGGACTCGGCAGGATGAGGGGCATGCAATGATCCTTGCTGAGCTAGTGTCAGTTTTGTTAATTAAGCTATTTAGTTGGTTCAGAGACTTACTTTCCAGGAGCAGAAATTTTCTTGAGCATGCAGGTGAGATATTTTTGCTTGTTCTCAGTATTGTCTAAGAGGGCAAGTTGGTTTCAGTTCTCAAGCACTAAAGACAGAGGAGTGACTACAAACAGATAAAACCCCTGCTCTTAAGGGGCTGTGGCCTCTCTGAGGCAGCCACTATCCATACTGAACAGCTGAGAAAGCAAAGACAGTGGGAATAGGATAAAATTTCAATTCACACATAGGTTTGAATCAGGACTTGCATTTTGATTCTCTGAGCTCCAGCCTCTGAACATTAGTGCTCACTGGGAGCATTTCTCCACTTCAAGCCACTGATATACACATAGCAGGGTCAGCAGAGAGAGAAGAAAATGCCCTTTGAAGGATTTACTCAAAGATAATTACGAAAAAAATACTATATCATAGAATAACCTGAGTATATTAGTCACCTGGCTTATCTCTCAAGTTCTTTTAAAAAGTAGGAATTTTCATGGACTTTATTAACCCATAGATCACTAATTTTAATTTTTTTTAATTCCCTATAAAATATCCTGGGGGTAATAAGTGGGGCCTAGTGGATCATTTGTTTTATATCAAACTATAGGTCATTAATCATCCATTGTTTTACCTTTAATACTGAGCTGAGAATCTTTAACGGTCTTCCTTCTGATTCATCTCAACAACTGAAACTGTATTATATAGTAGCAGAATATTACAAAACAGCCTGGAAGTTAGGTGTTAATGAAAACAACCAGAAATATGTGAAAAAATTTAAGTAATAAAGTGACAGAATTTGTGGTGTGTTTTTATTTAACAGACTTGTCCAATACCTGGAAGACAGTGAATGATTTTGGCCACCAGGGAGCGTATTAGACCAGCAAATTGATACAATATCCGCAGTCGGTTGAATACTCAATTGAACACTTCAAGTCAGTAAAGAATAGGAGCTGCCTTTTTAGATGGATTAAGGATTAAATAAAGATGGGGTGAGTTTCATTAGATGTAACTGTAGGGTTATAAAGACAGGAGAGGATCATTTTAAAAGGGAACTCTGAGGTCCTTTCTGTTCAATTCCACCCCAGCCAGATTGTGGCTTCCTTTCCTCTTTCCTTTACCAAACATTATTTACAGAAGAATTTTGTATCAGAGGCAGAGGAGTGGGCATTCTCCTGAAACTTTAGAAGGGAGCTCTGATTCTCCCTCCTCCTCCACAACAAAAGTGGGGCAATGACTTAAAAGGAAAAATGACATGGAGCTATGGTTTGTGCTGAGCTGCTCGAGGCTTGCAGCTGACCACTACTTCTAGGAATCCAGCTTTCTCAAGGCTCAGCCTCTCCAGGGTGGGCGGACAAAGTAGAAAGTCCCCACTTTTGTTGTTTGTTTTCTGAGTCCAGCAGGGGGGCAATCTTAGATCAGAGAAGTGACTGCCCCATAGAAAAACCAGTGTCCAGAGACAGGGAGCTGAGTCTAGAGCTGTTGCCTTCAGCATGGTCATGTACCTATTGTAACATTGGGACTTGTCACAACAGGGCTTGGGTAGGTTCCTTTTACTAGTACCCTGCTTTGAGATGCTGTGTTAGGACCCTACAAACCACTATGGGCTTGGCCAGCTGTTCTCTACTGGGATCTGTCAAGAGGGGACACCAGAAAAGGACTTTCTCTTGCTGCCAGCATCTCTCCAGCAGTGGCAGTCCCTTCCTACAGTAGCAGATGAATCTCACTGGCTGTCTTCCAACACTTCCCAAAACAGCTCCATTGTATTCCCTCAGAGCCTCTAGCACAAGCTACTGCCCCTCCTCTCGGGTGTAGTCCCAGGCCTGGGGAGCTCTTTCTCTGAATCCCCAGAGTTGCTCATCGCAGCCCAAGGAGGGACAGCATCTGCTGTCTCTGCCTTTGTGACATCTTAAGGTCCTCCTTTGCCTTTTCAGTTTTTCACTAATGTAACAATTCTTTATATTAACCTCTCTGTGTTTACAATAACTGCAGTGCTTTCTCTCTCTTACTAATACATGTTGTACCCATAGCCTGACAAATATCTGTATTGCAGATCATTTGGGCTTCAGGTGAGAATTGGAAGAGGTATCAAAAAAGGCAAGGCCAGGACCGAAAATGGAGCGGCAGGATTCTGTTAAGTTAGGACTCATTTCAGAGTAAAAAAGAAGGGCAAACAACTTGAGGACCAAAGGTCACTTTTGGCAGCTCAGGCCTGGCCCACCTAGAACACCATTGCCTCCTTCCGCAGGCCAGGCAGAGGATACTGATTATCACAGCCACAGCCTTACCTTCCTGGCCTTTTTCTTCCTCAACATTAACCTGTACTCTTCCCCCAGCAGAGCTTCCTTGGAAAAAGATCTATGAGTCACCTTCACACAAAATATACATGGCTAATAAAACTTGAATATATCTTAGGGAAATTTGCATTTTAAAAATTATCTTCACAGCTGAAATTCCAAGCTCTGACAGCATCAAATACCGGTGAGGAAGTGGAGCAACAGGAATTCTCATTCATTGCTTATGAAAATGTGAAATAATACAGATGCCTGGAAGGGAGTTTGGCAGTTTCTTATAAAACTAAACATACCCTTACCACAAGGCCCAGCAATTGTGCTCCTTGGCATTTACACAAATGAGTTAAAAGCATGTCCAAACAAAAACTCACACATAAATGTTTATAGTAGCTTTATTCATAAGTGCTAAAATTTTGAAGCAACCACTATGTCCTTCAAACAGTAAACAAATAAACAAACTGTAGTACCCATATGACAGGATATTATTCACTGATAAAAATAAATGAGCTGTCAAGCCACAGAAAGACATGGAAAAACCTTAAATGCACATTACTAAGTAGAAGAAGCCAGTCTGAAAAGACTAAATACTGGATAAGTCCAACTATATGACATTCTGGAAAAGGCAAACTATGGAGACAGTAAAAAGTTCAGTGGTTGCCAAGAGTGAAGAAAAAGGAAGGAATAAATAGAAGGAACACAGAGGATTCTTAGGTCAGTGAAAGGATTCTGCATGATACTATAATGGTAAATACATGTCATTATACATTTGTCCAAATCTAGAGAATGTACAACATCAAGGGTAAGCTTCGGTATAAACTATGGATTTTAGTTAATAACAGTACATTAAAATCAGTTCATCAATTGTAACAAGTATACCATGCTAATGCAAGATGTTAATAACAGGAGAAATTACGGGGTGATAGTGGAAAGGGGGCATATGGGAACTCTTTGGACTATTTGCTCAATTTTCTTTAACTTAAAAGTGCTCTAAAAAATTAAAGTGTATGATTTAAAAAAAAAACTCAAAAGACAACAAAAAGCCTTGGCAGTGCATTTAACTCCATCACATGCCACCTAGTAGTTGGTCCTGGACAGCAATGCTCTATCTAGTTTAATTCTCAGCATCTTAGTGTGTTTACTACATGAAATTGATGTCAACTGTACGGGTCACTCTCTTGAGTTTCTCCTTCTCCACCATCTTCAGTACCTTCCAGGTCCCCAGAGCTCCTCATTTTGGTCTTCTGATGACAAAACTGGGACTTTAGTTACTCTGCTCTAATGTGTACTTCTGTACCTACTACTGCACACAGGACCAAGTGAAAGAAGGAACTAAGATAAAAAATGATGATAAGTTCACCTCCAGTTCAGTGGTACTTTGCCTTCTGGTCTTCTACAATTTATTCTCAGAGTCCTCAGATAGTGACCCTGTGCATCTGTCAAGGTTTTATAAACATGGAGTGGAGAAGGCTTACTCCATCTTACCTGGGACTAGAACCATTCATTATTTATTGAGATACTCAAATGATCAAAGCCAATGGATAAATATTCTATTAAAAAAATGGCCTGTACACTTAAAAAATGCCCAGGTCAAGTCCATGAAAAAGATGGAGGAGGAGCTGTCCAAAATTTTAAAAACACTAAAGAGATAGAGCACAGTTATACAGGACATTATGGGGGAACCGACAGGATTTAAAACTGGTCTGTGGATTGAATAGTACTATAACGATGTTAAATTTGCTGGTTTGGGTAACTGTGTTATGGTTATGTAAAGGAATATCTTTTTCTAAGGAAATATAAACCAACAAATTTAGTGTGCAAAAAGAGTATGCTACCTCCAACTTTTCAAATGGTTCAAATATGCACATAAGCATACATACTACCGTTCACACATTTTCACACATATTCTCACACACACACTCATATACACACATTCTAATATACTCATACACATTTTCTCCCACACATACTTCTGCACACACACCTGCTCACACATACAGGCTGACGGCTATAGAGGAAAGAGCACTAACAAGAAGATAGTCCCAGTTCCTCTGTTAACCTTCACCATGGTCAGTCATTTGACCGTGTGGTGCTTTGTTTTCTTCTTGCTAAAATGAGGGAGTGAAGCAGTGACTTCGAAGATCACCTCTGCCTCAAATACACTAAATAGCATCTATGGAAATGCCATGCTATTTATGGTGCTCACATAAGTACTGAGGCCTGTGACGGTAAAATAACGTTTTATTTTGGGAAGAGCCCAGTGCTGCCCTGTGAACACAGAGAGTGCAGAAAAGGCAGAGGTGACTGACCACCGCACCATGGCCTTTTACTTTGGTTTCTCCATCTCTTCCTCCAACAGCCTATGGGGAAGGTTAGGTATAGTTTGAATAGTTGGGTTGTTTTGTTATTGTTTCAATGTTAAAGGCAGAAGTAAAGCTAAGCCACCTGGAATTCCAAAACCTAAGGTTTAAAGAAATTATATATCTTTTAAAATTCATTCATAGTCTTTAATAGTAAAGTCTAAGAAATGGAAATTTGACAATATTATAGAAATATACATATTATGGAAAGTCTCTTTTGACCTTATTATAATAGTATATGAGCCATATTTCTCAGTAAGAGTTATAAATCCAGGACTATAATAGATAGCCTACATGGACTCGTTTTCTTGTTCCTCAGAGTTGTAATTATTATTAGCCCTTTTACAAGATGAGACAACTTAAAGTTAGAAAAGCTAACAACTTTCTAGAACACACAGAGCTAGGATTTGAGCCCAACTCATTCTTATCCAAAATCTCTGGTCTTAAGGCCAAGAGTGAAAATGAAATAAAAGATGGACATCTAGATCTAGAACCAAAATGTCAAATGCCTTTGAGCAGAGTCACTTGATTCATCTCCCTCCTCCAATGGGAGAAAAGGGAAAGGAAGGATTTGTGTTTGACAAACTTGCATTCAAATTATGGCTATGAGTCTTGGGCAAGTCATTTAACTGCTCTGACCCTCAGTTTCCCTTTCTGTAGAATGGGATAATAATTATATTGAAGAGTTGATTGCTGAGAGGATACAATGTTCTATTCAATTGAACATAAAATAACTGGCACAATGCCTGGATATTTTAGTCAGGATTCTCCAAACAACAGAACCAAAAGGATAGCTATAGATAGATGATGATAGATATAGATAGATAGATAGATAGATAGATAGATAGATAGATAGATAGATAGATAGATAGATGATAGATATAGATAGATGATAGAGATAGATAGATGATAGATAATATAGATAAATAGATATAGAGAATATATAGACAATACTATAAAGACAAATAAGAAGAGATTTATCATAAGAATTGGCTCACATGGTTATAAAGGCTGAGAAGTCTCACTATCTTCAGTCTGTGAGTGGGAGACTCAGGAAAGCCAGTGGGGTATAATTCAGACCAAGTCCAAAGACCTGAGAGCCAGGGGACTGCTGGTGTAAGTCCTGGAGTCTGAAGGTCTGAGGACCAGGAGCTCTAATGTCCAAGGGAAGGAGAAGATGAACCTCTCAGCTCAAGAAGAGAGAGACTTTGTTCTTTCTTCACCTTTTTGTTCCATTTGAGGCCTCAAAAGATTGGATGATGCCTCCCACATTGGTGAGAGCAAATAACCTTACTCAATCCACTGAATCTAGTCCTAATCGCTTCCAGAATCCCCCTTATAGATACAGCCAGAAATAATGTTCTACCAGCTCTCTGGGCATTCCTTAGCTCAGTCAAGTTGACACATAAAATTAGCCCTCACGTCAGCCCTTTATAAATACTTAATCTAGGGTAATGACCTTGAGAACATGAATGTCGCACTTTACAGCAGATGCTTGGATTTAACACTGCACAAGTACTCATCTAACACAAATAAGAAGCAAACAAACACAGTCCACCAAAAAAACTTGCTGATTCAATTTAGAGCAAAATTGTAACTAAAGATGCTCTGTGGTGGGGGACAAGGCCACTCCTTAAGTTCTACTAGGGCACGTAACAGGGCAGCTTCGTGCAAGTCCTATAACAGCACCGTTCCACAGAAATATGATACAAGCCACAAAGGCAATGTTAAATTTTCCAGTTGCCACATTAAAAAAAGAGAGAGAGAGAAAAGGATGAAATTAATTTATAATATGTTATATGTAACCCAATATACACAAAATATCATTTCAACATGTAATCAACCCCTAAATTATTGATATTCTATGTTATTGTTTTCATACTAATTCTCAAAAATCTAATAAGTTTCTTACAAGTTCCAGTACATCTCAGCATGATAAAGTTACACCAGAAACACTTGATCTGTATTGGGATTTCATAAAATGTACAGCTGAAAATGTGGATTCACATACTCAAGTTGTTTTAAATGTACTCAAAAGTTTTTCAATAACTGAACTTAACACCCATTTTTAAATTTAAATTTAAAAATAATTAAAATTAAACAAATTTAGTTCTTTAGTCATACCAACCACATTTCACTGTGGCTAGTGGCTGGTGTATTAGGTCTTGGCATGAAGTCTTTAAGGGACTTCAAAACCTTCCATACAGTTCCATTGACCTCCGCTCTGAAGTCATCTTTAAGGGTCCATGTATGATCAACAGAAATATCTTTTTCATATCTAAGTGATGAGAAAAGACCCATACTAGAAATGAATCTAATTTAAGATAAAATCAACAAACATTTGTTTATCTAATCTATCAATTATTAACTGATTTATTACACATTAATGTGATCTTTATTGAGGGTCATTTTATCCCCAGCATTGCACTTTAGAGGGGACAGCTGAGGTGTGTCTTTCAAAATGAGCTGTAGTGCATTACCCCAACAATGAGAGAGGAGTAGAGATTGAAATAATGCATCCTGCAGGTTGTCTGTGATGAATTTCTAGGTCACCAGTTTGGGGTGTCATCATTTCTTAAGGTCACCCCCACCCAGGAACATCTAGGAGGAAAACCTCCGTCCTAAAGGTATTGTCATTCCTCATCCTGATGTTCGCACTCCAGTGGTTCCAATAACTCAAGTTATGTGCAGAAGACTGACACAGCCAGACTAAAGGGAAGTCATCTATTTGACCAATTTCCTCAGGGAAAATTAGGGCAGATTCACAAGCCTGGTCCATGCACCCCATGTGTAGATGAGGACGTACACATGCACACATACACACTTACATGTACACTTACACACACACACACACACTCCCTTCTCAGTGAGTCATTATGAGGGAACAGGAATTCTTTAAAATCTGTAAAACAGGGCAGAGAACAATATAAACTTTTGGTAGTGGACTCAACATCATTGTGGCTGGAGTCATGTGGCATTCATTCATTCATTCATTCATTCATTCATTCATTTGACAAATGTTTAGTAAGCCAGCAATTGTAAGAAAGTGCTAGCAATATTATTGTGAAAAAGACTCAGTTCTGCCCTCCTGAAACTCACAATCCCTGGGGTAGGATAATTAGCAAGGCACATTAGATACTACTTGGAACTCAGGTAGAAATAGAGAAAAGTTTGCAGAGGCCTGGAAAGTGTTGCACAGAGGAGGGAGCCAGAGAGATTTTGTTGAGTACTGTCAGATTACCAGAGGCTCGTCCCTAAGATGAAGTGGTTTTGGGATGACACAAGCTGCCCTGAGCAGGAGTCAGAAATTCACTGCAGCTAAGAATCAAGGAGTCCAAGAGGGAGTGGCACAGAGGGGCTATCAAGTCTTGAAGGATTCCGTATACCTGCCAAGGAGTTTGAGATTTTAATTAGGAGACTAAATGTGTTTTAGAAAATAGAGTGGTGATTTCAACTCTGGCTACACAATAGAATTGGAGAAATGGAGTATGTGAGAACTCTGTACTTTCTACTTAAATTTTCTGCGAACCTAAAGTCAATCTAATAAGTACTTTGTTAATTATAGGAAAATCACCCTACATCAGTCCAGAAACTTCTGGGATTCTTTCAGGAGATCCATGAAGTCAAAACTATTTTCATGATCTTATGCTCCTAAGACACTATTTGCTTTCTTCACTATTATTCTTCTCTCACAAGTGTACAGTAGAATTTTCCAGAAGTTTTGTGACATGTGCTGTCACAACAGATAAAATGCAAAAGCAGACATAAGAATCCAGTTGTCTTTTGTTAAGCCAGCCTTTAATGAGAAGGCAATGATGTAAAACAGTGTCACTCTTCCACCAACTTTTTGTTTTGAAAAACATGATATGGTTCATAAAAATATTCTGTTAATTAATGTTATCTCAAATGAACTAATAAATGTTTACTTTTAATTTTTCAATTATAGTTTACATTCAGTATTATTTAATATTAGTTTCAGGTGTACAACATAGTGGTTAGACATTTATATAACTTAGGAAGTAATCCTCTCAATAAGTCTAGTAACCCTCTGACACTATAGAAAGCTATTACAATATTATTGACTGTACTTTACATCTGTACTTTACATCCCCATGACTATTTTTTAACCACTAATTTGTACTTCTTGATTCCTTCCCTTTTTTCACCTATCCCCCAACTCCTCTCTCATGTAGCAACCATCAGTTTGTTTTCTGTATCTATGAAACTGTTTTTATTTTGTTTGTTCATTTATTTTGTTCTTTAGATTCCACACATAAATGAAATCAAATAGTTTTTCTTTCTATGTCTGACTTATTTCACTTAACCTAATACCCCCTAGGCCCATCCATGTTGTTGCAAATAGTAGCATTTTATCCTTTTTTATGGCTGAGTAATATTCCATTGTATATATGTACCACTTCCTCTTTATCAAATTGTCTATTGATGAGCACTTAGGTTGCTTCTATAGCTTGGCTATTGTAAATAATGCTGCGATGAATAAAATTTTTTTAAATGTCTCTGTTTTAATTTCCAGTGTATTAAATATGGATAGATGGTGTGTAGTGAAGTCAACATTATTGTGGCTGTAGTCATGTGACTTTCATTCATTCATTCACTCATTCAGTTTTCATTTGTTCATTCAGTAACCCACACAAATGAAAGCTCTTGAAGTCTTCGATGCGTTTGAGAAATGTATAGGGATCCTGAAACTACAGCATTTGAGAACTTTTGGTCTAGGCTCTAATAGTAAAAGGTAAAGAGTAGGTTTAGAAGTTAGCCAACAATGAGACTGATAGGAGGATTTTAAAAAGAAAATTCATTTATAGAAGGTGGAGCCTGAATGGAAATTTGACATCCTAGTGGACCAGGTCTGCCCAGTACTCCCTTCTCCTTCCTCATCAGTTCTCATCTGCCAAAAGCTTGAATTTGGCATCAAATACTGAACCCCTAATTCCAAGTCTCACTCTACACACCTTGTCCTTTGTGCAAGCTGAATTCGTGATAAATAAAGAACAAGGAGGGTTTCTTTGAAAGTGAGATCATTCAGATCTGCTTTGGAAAGCTGATGACTCTCCCTTCTTACTATTTAGATTAATTTTCCTAAGACATTTGCTAATCCATTTTTCTCTTTTTTGGAGTTTAATAAGAGATCAGGTTGAGCCATATAAAATTATCGTTTTTGTAGGCTGAAAAGCATAATCGATTATTGGCAATTTTTTATTAGGTAAACTAATAAAACAAGTTCTTATAATCCAAGGAATGAATGCATTTTGCACCCTTGAGTATATACAGAAGAGCTGCCCAAAAGTATTATCCTGATAGGGACAAAATTACTTTAAGTTGATGGTAGTCCTTGATTTTTGGCCTTATTTCAAGGACCCACCTAAACAGTGTGAAAGCCAGGCCTACTGATTCCCATGTCTGCCCTCTTAGACCATGGTGGCCGCACACTGGATTAATCATCAGTCTCCATTACCTGGCACATCTCCATACTTTAGTGTAATGTTACTCCCTGTTTCTAATGATCCTTGGAGCACTTTCTGAATCATTTAGGAAAATTTAATGACTCCTGAAATCAATGCATTATGTTGCAAATTGATAATCTGTATTATCTAACTCAAATATTGAATTAAAAAGACCACCCCATTCTCTATCATATTGATGGATTTCTGCACCCTCGCCTTCTTTACTACAGTTTTTACCATTAGAAAAAGTGCAGAGAATGGTATTATCTACTTTGAATGTGTGCCAATTAAGTGCAATCATTTAATAGAAGTTTTGGCTCAATGCTAGGCACATGGTAGGGCCTCAATAAATCTTTTTTTCCCGTTTATTACATCAAAACATACAATCATGCATGTGCACAAACTCATGTAATCACATATATTTACATGCAAAAATACCCTTGTACATGCACATGCACCCGTATGCACACTCACACACACTCATTGTGCTCACATGCACAACTATTTGTATATGCTGGGGTGAAGAAAAAATGAGAGCAGTGGCCTTGTATATTACTGTGAGTACATGAATACTTTAGACAGCGCTGTGGAAGAGAGGAATTTGAATCCAGAAATCAAAAACCTGGTTCTTCTTCCACTGTGTTGCTCTTTGGTATATTAAGTTGCAAAATTCTTAATCTTCTGGGCCAGGTGTGGAAGATGGCTTCAGCCTCCTGGGACTGGAAAACCTTTTTTGACAAACATGAGCAATAGTTTCAGAGTCTGGAAGGCACAATTTCAAACCCCAACTTCATCTGGTGTAGTGCATTCATTTGGAAGCCTTGCTTTCTACTCAGTTACGGTGGAGAGTACTGCCAACTCAGTGGGTCTTTGTGAGGATTTAAGAAAATACAGAACCCACCTAATCACTCTGTTAGGGTCCAACAGAAGGATGAGTGGCACCCACCAGGTTACAAGACCCTGTCTCTCTCTCCTCATGCAGATGTCCCACTCCCTTCCCTGGAAGTGAAGCAGAAAATCTTCCTGCCTCTTCTAAATGAACTTAACACTATGCTCAAACATGGTATAAGTGAAAAAGAAGAAGGAGGAGGAGAAGGAGGAGGAGGAGGAGGAAGAGGAGGAGGAGGAGGAGGAAACCCCTCATATACACTCTGGTACACCTTGGTGTTTGCCATTATTAGAACAGCAAACTGAATACTATTGATTCAGAGAGTTTGTGGTTTACCAACCTGGTGCAGTTAAGTTCCTCTTCCTCTCCCTGTGAATCATGAATACACATCAATCCTAAATAGTTTATTTATGATTTGAATACTTTTTTGCTTCTTCTCCCATTGAACAGATAACCCAGGATGGTTCCTTTATCCAAAAAAGCAAATGGAAAACAAAAAAAATATCATTTTAGGAATAAAGGAAGATGTCAAACCTTGCTACTTGAGGTGTACTTCTGGACCAGCAGCACCAGGTCACCTGGGAGTTTGTCACAAAAACAGAATCTCAAACCCCACCCCAAACATACTGAAATAAAATCTTAACTTTAACAGGCCCCAAGATTATCCCTGGAATCACTCCCAGTGGGAGAGCAATGCCTTAGAAAACCTTGCCAGGAGTCCTGTGCATCATAAACTTCAAGACTCTACCAGTAGTTCATTGGAAGTTACAGGGTAACTTTTTCAAAGTTTTAGGATTAGGATTTCGGAGTTGAAAAAACCTTCACTCAGCTGTGGTTAATTAGTGAATTACCTCTGAGTGGCCCCATCTGGAGGGCTCCATTGTGTGGTGGGGAGCACTATCCCCTGGAAAGATCTTTTCAAAGTGTTTCCTTGGGCATTTTGGAACTCGCTTCCCTAAAACTGCCACTTAGGCCTGTTGTTTACATCACTCAGCACTCAGAGAAAAGATACATCCCTTCCCAGGTGGAGAACTTTCACAACACTGGGACAGCTCATTTAATCACATTTGATCCATATCCACTCCCTTTCTGAAGAACTCTGCTAGGTTCAGAATCCCTCCCTAAAGGAACAGTATCTCTCAGTGCCCTGGACCCATTCCTGTAGTGGCGAGGCCACATGAAGCCATGTTAGCAGGATGAAATGTGCACACATTCACATTTTAATGATGCACTAGCACATTATTAAATTATGGTTGTTTCCTAGGCAATCCAGTGGACAGCTGTGACCAGCTGGACCCTGTGGTTATCTCTACCTGTTAGCAGCACCTTAACGACTGGCGTTGATGTCACAGGCAGAGCTAAAGACAAGGATTTGAGTCTCAATCAGTAGCAACAATAAATTTTAATGAGACAATACATGTTACTAGGGATACCAACTACAGCAGAAAATGCATAGACCATGGGCACTGATCTCCTATAAGACACAGTCTACCCTATAAGTATGTAAATGTCAGTTTATCACTTAAATTTATTTAGTATTCTTGGCAATACTTTTAAGAACTGAAAAGTAAAGTCATGTGCCACATAAAGGTGTTTTGATCAACGACGGACAGCATATACCATGGCAGTCCCATACAATGGAGTTCAAAAATTCCTATCACCTAGTGATATTGTAGCTGTTGTAACACTGCAGCACAATGCATTTACTCAAATGTCTGTGGTCATGCTGATATAAACAAACCTACTGCACTGCCAGTCATATAAAAATGTAGAACATACAATTATGTGCAGTACATAATACTCAATAATAATATAATAAATTACTATGTTATTGGTTTATATATTTACTATAATATACTTTTTATTGTTATTTGAGAGTGTACTCTTTCTACTTATATATTTATATGAAAAGTATGCTGTAAAATGGTATGTTGTATTACTCCGGCAGCAGTCACATGTTTACTGCATCTCTTGATTGCGTTATATTCTCTGTATGTGATTTAATCTTGTGTTGTCTTATGAATTTAGCCTAAATGTATGGTGTTTATAAAGTATATGGTAATATTCTAGGCTTTCACATTCACTGGCCACTCACTCAGTTACTCATCCAGAGCAACTTCCGATTCTGCAAGCTCCATTCATGGTAAGTGCCCTATACAGATGTATTGTTTTTTATCTTTTATAATGTATTTTTAATGTACCTTTTCTATATTTAAATATATTACGATATCCATATACTTTTGTTTTTACAATTACCTACAGCACAGTAGGTAATTCAGCACAGTAACATATTATACAGGCTTGTAGCCTAGGATCAATAGGGTATACCGTATAGCCTAGGTACAGTAGCTATCCCATTTGGTTTGTGTAAGTGAACTCTATGATCACACAACAATGAAATCATTTAATGATGCATTTCTCAGAATGCATCTCAGTAGTTAAGCATCCCATGACTTTAAGTCTAAATGATCTCCAGGCAGCCAACTTAAAGAGTTTCCTCAATAATCTAATAATAACTACCACCTAGAGGATGCTTCCTATGTGCCTAATTTATTCCATAGATCACAAGTGGTAGAATCTGCCTAGAACCCTAGAGCTATCTGCCTCCCAAGTCTGTCTTCTTAATTAGAAGAGATATTGTACTAGACAGCTCAGTTTTACCTTACTCACAAAGCTGTCCATCTATGTGGAGGGATGGGGGTGCCGAATAGAATAGTGGCAAAAAATGTGTGACTAATTCCTTTTTACCCCATTAGAGTAGGGTGGACCTAGGATTTCCAACACAGCTAGTAACAATTTATTGTCATATTATAGATTTAAATTCTACACAACCATAAAAGTTATCATCGTGGAGAGGTTTGATATAATCATACAAGATGGCAGAGAAATGTGTAAAACATTTTAAAAATATTACCATTAAAATGGTTAAAATAAGTTTTCCTTTATTATTCCACAGTGATGTACTGTGTATGAAGTCTTTTTGTAGGCAACTGAGCATGAGGCCAACCTGGCTTTAAATTCTGGCTCTACCACTTAATCAGCTTTTTAAACTTGAGCAAATAACCTAACTCTCTGAACCTCAGTCTGTTGTCTACAGAGTGGATTTGATAATGACAATGTCACAGTGCTGTTGAAGGTATTGAATGGTAAACTATGTTTAGAGCATAAAGCACCCAGCAGTGCAACTAGAGCATAACAGGAAAATAAATTAAATTTATGAGATAAAAATTAAAGAATGTATCAATCTGGAAAAGATATTCCAAGACATGGATATGCACAAAAATATTTTTTTGCACCCTTTGGGCAAGAGAATATGGCAAGTGTTGGAACTGCAAGTGACTCATACTATTTCCTTCACTACAGACTCATCAGGAAGCTGAATTTAAAGTCTGGGCAGAATGTCAACAATTATTTGGAAGAAGCAGGTGCTTTGTGTTTAGAATATCATTGCCCAAAGCTCAAGGATGAATAAGAGAGGAGAGCTGGAAAGAACAGTAAACATGTGGGTTGTAGTTAGAGTGAGAATGATAGCAGAGCATTGATAGGTAATGGGAAGTTGGCTTTTATGATATACAATAGGGGTCAGTAAACATTTCCTGTAAGGTCCAGATAGTAAGTACATTAGGCTTGTGGGCCATTCAGTCTGCCTCGACTGCTCAATTTTGCTGTTGTAGCAAGAAAACATCCATTGACAATCTGTAATTGAATGGGAATGTCTGTTTTCAATAAAACTTTATTTATAAAAGCAAAGTAGTAGGCAGGATTTGGCCCAGAGGCCATAGTTTTCCAACTCCAGCCATACCTAATAAATTTTAAAAAAATAATTTGGAATCTCATCATCAAGAAACTTCCTAAATACAAGGAATCCAAAGAAAGCTTTTAAAATCCTGTAATCCCATCCAAGAAAAATCATGAGAAGAGATGACTTCTGCCATGAAAAATAAATTCTCTTTCTATCTTAGAAATGACTCCCAGGAAAATATCTGGGAGGGGAGAGGAAGGTATGTTTCTTTACTCTGTATCTAAAAAAAAAAAACCTCAAACAGAACATTCAAATGTATTAAGATGCCATTTCATCCACACAGAGAGGGCAGTTTGGAGAAATAAAAAGACTCAGGAGCCAAAGTTGCTGCTGAACAGAGAGGTGTATGTTCGAGGGTGTGGAAGTCATGCCATGCCTGTGTGTAGGCTTGGGCTGGCAATGAATTGCCCAATTTCTAGGAGCTCAGTTTCCTAAAGCAGGACAAACACAAGGAGACCTTCTTTCTTTCTGTGAAGGAGGAAGCTGGATGCCTGAGCCATTTCATGATTCCATGACTGGCTTATTGAAAATTAACTGGACAAGTTGTACACAAAGAGATTCTCTTAAGGAATTCTAAGAGATTTGCTGGCAGGAGCTTCTACCTAAAGGTCAAAAGAAGAAAATGGCTTAGTTTCGAGAAGAGCCCATGGTTGCTATTAGCAAACCAAAGAATGAGCTGGAAAATCAGTTTTCTTCTATAAGCTTCATAAGGGGAGGGTCAAGGACTACCTTGGCATTTCTATCATAGGCTTAAGGACATAAACAGCAGACACTCACTTAATATTATTTGCTGCATGTGGGATAGTTGTTCACCAACCAGCAATATTTCTGGCTCTATGAACAGCCAGCAAAATGGCTGAGCTGTTGACTGAAAAGGTGGATGAGCATCACAAATTCTATCATTTCTGCTCCCTGACACCTCCGAGATGTGCTGTCCTATGACAGACGTGAAGTCTTAGTGTCCTATGTTCACTAAACTGAGGGAAGAGGAGCAAGATGCTCAGTTTGCCCCCCAGCATTTGGAACCCTCTTACAGTTTGAAAACTTCCAACAAGGTCCTGCTTCTTCGAAAAAGTGTGCATAGTCTTGAATCTGCTCAGAAATCTCAGAAGTTTCAGAAATAAAATCTGTAGGCACTGGTTGACCCCACACATTGTCCTGCACACTCAAAGATAAATAGAAGTTCCTGTGTTCAAGTTGGAATAAAATAATAAGCTCAGTTTCCAAAGTTGAGAGCTAGTTCTTATTTTCACTATATCGCTTTTTACCTTTCAAAATAGTTTATTCATTCTTTTTTAAACTGGAGTTTAGATATGCTTTAGGAGTTAGGAATTGGATGATATCTAAACTTTGGGCTTTTGATCTTCATTTAAATGTTTGCTTCCCACAAATGTATGATGGAATGGTTATGAGATAGACTCAGGGCATTTCTTAGTTCTACTGTAAAACATAATGCATTTGTAGTTCTTCACCAAATCATCTCATATGTTTCACTAGACATGTGTTCTATGAGGGAAACATTTATAAAGGCTAAATATTCACTATTTTTATAGTACATGTTCTATATTATTTAACTTTTGTACTTTTTATTTGAAGGAAATATAAGATATTTTATTCTATATCCATAATTATATTTTCAAACAGCATTGAAGGATTTAAAAAACTGCTACTGAACCTGACTTGCACCTGTATAATGTATTTTCTGTATATTTTGACTATGAGTAAATTTGAAAGCAACAGTTTAAAACTTACTTGAATGCTTCGTTTAGCCTAAACAACAATTACAACATAAGAACAAGTCTACAATCAAATTAGCAGTCAAATGACCAACGGCAAGTAGAAAAATAGTCAATGTATTACTTCTTCTATAACCTAATTCAAAATGTGACATTTAAAAATGTAAATCTCTCTTTTCAAGGTTAGAGAACCATCAATGAATATTTCTATGAGTAGGAAAATATTTATTAAAATAGTGGCCACTTATTGAGATTGACCTCATTGTTTTAACCGTTGACTCTTAGAAGAGACATCTGGGCCAGATGGAACCCAAGGGCAATGGAAAATAGAACGCAAAATACCATCCACCTGTGATGGCCCACACAAAGTGGGAAAACCATGGTTCCAATGCCTTCCACTTACAAACCTAGAGAATAAAGTAATAAATCAATATTTCATTGGAGAGAAATTGTCCCCAATACATTGAATGAAGAGTAGCTTCTTTGAAAATGGCAGTTGGTCTTCTTCTTTTTCTTTTTTTAATGGAGTTGATCTTATAACGTTCTACACACACACACACTCCACCTTAAAATAAGAAATGGGTGAAAGGTAAAATAGCCTGTCTTTCCCTTTTTTTCCTGCTATTTACATTCATCCCCAGAATTTAGTCCACTCTTAACTGTTCACTTTGTGCCTCTTTGTCCATGGCAATATCAAATTTACAATGAATTAATAACTCTATAAAGTTTTATGAAGCCTTGCAAAATAGAGCAAGTCAAATGGTGATAATCCAGAACTTTTCTATAATGCTTTGCTTGGGCTCATGGCCAGGAATCTATGAGCTCATAATGTGACAATTTTAGAACCTAATAAACCAAACTCCCAAGAACAAGTTCCAATTATATCAGTAGAAAATCATTATATTGGGAGTCAGAAATCTAATCTTCTGATCCCACATCTGTCACACAAACTTTGTTAACCTGGACAAGCTCCTTGAAGCGCGGATTACTCTCCTGTCACATGAGCATGTAACTAACCTTTCTTAAGTCATTTTTAGCCCCCAAATCTATAATTCTAAACCTCATTCCTAATTGAGATCTAGATAAAAGATATCTTATTGGAGTTCTACCAAATTCAACAGATTAAGTGAATTTCTTTGTGAGGTGGTAGAGTCTGCCTTATGCTATGACTCTTATGCATTTCCTCTACCACCTACTTTGATAGCTAATTTGAGAAGGCTTTTCTCACCAAAGGTTTTTTTTTTCCCACCTTAGCAAATTGAAGATAAAATGTATGCTCTATAACATGAGAGGAATTTCTCTGGGATTTTGAATCCCTTTAGCCGAACAGTAGTCTAAGAGTCATACTTCTCAGAATGAGATTGACTATCCAATTTGTTCAAAGCACAACTGGGCTATTTGCAAAAATCTGGCATCACTTTCAGATGGTTCTTTCCAAAAGGACAGCTATGGCATATGAAACAAATCTCAGCCTCTAAGTCAAGTTGGAAAAAAAAATGAAAAATGATGATTGATGAATATAGAAATTTCTGAACAGTATTTATTCTCAGCCTTCACGTCTATGTCTAAATGAAAAAAAAATAATAATGCTTTTCTTCATAGTTTTGGGGGTATTTAAAAGACTTGAAAAGTATTAGGTGTCACTCAGAAATTTTTAGTTCTTATTCACATAGTGACTCCCACAATTGCATTTTTCTTTTTCTTTTCTTTTTTAATTAATTAATTTGTTTTTTATTATGCTGACATTGGTTAACGAAATCCAGTAAGTTTCAAGTATACAAATCAAAAGTAAGACATATATATATTTCATTGTGTGTTCACTGCCCATAGTTAAATTTCTTTCTGTCACCACATATTTGACCCCTTTTACCCTGTCTCCCTCCTTCCACACACCCCCAAACTCCGGTAACCATTAGTCTATTTTCAATGTACATGTTTGTCCTATTTGTTTGTTGCTTTTAGGTGTATATCCCACATATAAGTGATGTCATGTGGTTTTCAACTTTGTCTGGCTTATTTTCCTTAGCATGATATCTCAAGATCCATCCATGTTGTCACAAATGGCACTATTTCATCTC
Source organism: Pteropus alecto (assembly GCF_000325575.1). Taxonomy (NCBI): domain Eukaryota; kingdom Metazoa; phylum Chordata; class Mammalia; order Chiroptera; family Pteropodidae; genus Pteropus; species Pteropus alecto. Next base: position 839,606 of record NW_006442491.1, on the reverse strand, counting down.
TTCTTATCTCTTCCATTATATATATATGTACCACAGTTTCTTTATCCAATCCTCTGTTATAAGACACTTCAGTTGCTTCCATGTCCTGGCCATTGTGAATACTGCTGCTATGAATATCGGTATGCAAATATCTTTTCATATATGGATTTTCAAGTCTTTGGGGTAAATACCCCATAGAGGGATTGCTGGATCATATGGTAGATCAATTCTTAGTTTTCTGAAGAAACTCCATACTGTTTTCCATAATGGTTGTATCAATTTGCAGTCCCACCAGCAGTGCATGAGGGTTCCTTTTACTCTTCATCCTCTCCAACATTTGTTATAACTTGTCCTATTGATAATAGCTATTTTAACAGTTTTAAGATGGTATCTCATTGTGGTTTTGATTTGCATTTTCCTAATAGCTAGCAATGTTGAGCATTCTTTCATATGTCTACTGGTCATTTGTATGTCTTCTTGAGAGAAGCGTCTGCTCAGGTCCTCTGCCCATTTTTTAATTGGATCGTTTGTTTTTTTGTTGCTATTGAATTGAATGAGTTCTTTGTACATTTTGGATATTAGGCCCTTATCAGAGGTGTTATTTGCAAATATATTTTCCCATTCAGATGGTTGTCTCTTAACCTTGTTGACGGTATCTTTTGCTGTGCAGAAGCTTTTCAGTTTGATGTAGTCCCATTCATCTATTTTGCTTTTATTTCCCTTGCCTTTGAGGTCAAATTCATAAAATCTTCTTTAAGTTCAAGGTCCTTGAGTTTGGTTCCTATGTTTTCTTCTATACATTTTATTGTTTAAGGTCTTATATTCGGGTCTTTAATCCATTTTGAGTTAATTTTGGTGTGTGGTTTTAGACAACAGTCTAGTTTCATTTTATTGAAGATGGCTTTCCAGTTTGCCCAGCACCATTTATTGAAGAGGCTTTCCTTTCTCCACTGTATGTTTTTAGCTCTTTTGTCGAAAATTATTTGCCCATATAAATATGGATTTACTTCTGAACTCTCAATTCTGTTCCACTCGTCCGTGTGTCTTTTCCTGCCAATACCATGCCATTTTGATTATTGTCGCTTTGTGGTACAATTTGAAGTTGGGTAGAGTGATGTCTCCAGCCTTGTTCTTTTTTTTTCAGGATGGCTTTGGTGATTTGGAGTATTTTGAGTTTCCATACAAATTTGATGATTTCTTGATCTATTTCTTTAAAAAATACTGATGGGGTTTTGAAGGGGAGTGCATTAAATCTGTATAATGCTTTAGTTAATAAGATCATTTTGACTATGTTGATTCTTCCAATCCAAGAACATGGAATATCTTTCCATTTCTTCATATCTTCTTTAATAGGGTCTTATAGATTTCATTATATAGGTCCTTCACATGTTTCGTTAGATTTATTCCTAGGTATTTTATTCTTTTTGTTGCAATTGCAAAAGGAATTATTTTTTCCACTTTTTATTTCTAACAATTCATTCTTAGAGTATAGGAATGCTATGGATTTTTGAACATTGATTTTGTATCCAGAAACTTTACCGTATTTGCTTATTGTTTCTAGTAGTGTTATTGTGGAATCTTTAGGGTTTTCTATATAGAGAATCATGTCATCCACAAATAGTAATAGTTTGACTTCTTTGTTTCCTGTTTTGGGTGCCTTTCATATATTTCTCTTACTTGATTGCACTCTCTAGGACCTCCAATGTTATACTGAATAACAGTGGTGATAGTGGACAGCCTTGTCTTGTTCCTGATCTTAAAGGAAAGGCTTTTCTTTTTTCACCATGAAGTATAAAGTTGGCTGAGAATTGGTTGTATATGGCCTTTATTATGTTAAGGTACTTTCCTTCTATACCGATTTTGTTAAGTGTTTTGATCATAAATGGATGCTATATCTCATCAAAGGCTTTTTCTGCATCTATTGATATGACCATATGATTCTTATTTTTAATTTCTTTATGTAGTGTATCACATTAATCGTTTTGCATATTTTGAACCATCCCTGTGACCCTGGGATGAAGCCTGCCTGATCATGGTATATAATCTTTTTAATAGGTTGCTGTATTTGATCTGCCAGTATCTCATTTAGAATTTTTGCATTTGCATTCATTAGAGATATTGGTCTGAGTTTTCTTTTTTTGTGTTATCTTTATCAGGTTTCGGTATCAAGATAATATTGGCCTTATAAAATGAGTTGGGAAGTGTTACCTCCTCTTGGATTTCTTGGAAGAGTTTGTGGAGAACAGATATTAAATCTACTTTGAATGTTTGGTAGAATTCACTGGTGAAGCCATCTGGTCCTGCACTTTTACTTTTTGGTAGGTTTTTGATGATTGTTTCAATTTCCATACTGCCGATTGGTCTATTTAGATTTTCCAGTTTTTCTTGATTCAGTCTAGGAAGGTTGTATCTTTCCAAGTATTTGTCCATTTTTCTAGGTTATTAAATTTGGTATGATATGCTTTTTCATAGTATTCGTGTATGATTCTTTGTATTTCTGTGGTATCTGTCATAATTCTCCACTTTCATCCCTGATTTTGTTTATTTGTGTCCTTTTTCTTTTTTCTTCAGTGAGTCTAGCCAGGGGTTTGTCAATTTTATAAACCTTCTCAAAGAACCAGCTCTTTGTTGCATTTATTTTTCTGTTGTTTTTTTGTTTTCAATTTCATTTATTTCTTCTCTAATTTTGATGATTTCTTTCCTTCTGCTGACTTTAGGCTTCATTTGTTCTTCCTTTTCTAGTTTTTGTAAGATGAAGTGTTTATTTGAACTTG
>NW_006442491.1:769785-836637 GCF_000325575.1 Pteropus alecto | reverse complement strand
TTATATTTGTGGTTCTTCCTGATTTCTTTTTGCAGTTGATCTCTAATTTCAAAGCATTATGATCAGAGAATATGGTTGGTATGATTTCAACCCTCTTATATTTGTTGAGGCTATCTCTGTGTACCAGTATGTGGTCAATCCTTGAGAATGTTCCATACGCACTACGGAATGTATAAGCAGCTGTTTGGGGATGAAAGGCTCTGTAAATGTCAATTATGTCCAGTTAGTCTAATGTGTCATTTAAGGATGTTATTTCCTTATTGATTTTCTGTTTGGATGATCAGTCCATATCCGACAGTGGGGTATTTAGGTCCCCTACTATGATAGTGTTTTGGTCTGTTTCTCCCTTTAGTTCTGTTAGTAATTGCTTTACATATTTGGAGCTCTCTGATTGGAAGCATAAATATTAATAAATGTTATGTCTTCTTGGTGCATGATTCCCTTTATCATTATGAAATGTCCTTCAGTATCTTTCTTTACTTTTTTTATTTTGAAGTCTATTTCATCTGATATTAGTACTGCTACTCTTGCTTTTCTCAGAATGTCATTTGCTTGAAATATCATTTCCATCCTTTCACTTTGAGTCTATATTTGTCTTTGGAGCTGAGATGTCTCTCCTGGAGGCAGCATATGGTTGGGGTTTGGTTTTGATCCATTTTTCAACTCTGTGCCTTTTTATTGGTGAGTTCAGTCCATTTACATTTAGGGTGATTATTGAAATATGAGGTTTTCCTATAACAATTTTATGCTTTTCTTTCTGGTAGCTCAGTGTTTCCATTGCTTCCTTGTCCTTGTGTGTCTGGTTTGTTTGTTTGTTTGTTTGTTTGGTTTGGTTTGGTTGGCTTGGGTTGGGTTTTGTGGGTTTTCCCTCTGTTCTTTCCTGTTTTATGTTATATATTTCATTCCTGAATCTTTGGTGTGTGGTTACCATTACGAATATGTAATGGTATATATATAACTATCCTTTACATATTCGCAAAGGGAAATGGAAATAAAGCATGCACAGAAGAAAAAGGACGACTGTATATATTTTTCTTCTGTGCATGCTTTATTTCCATTTCCCTTTGAGAATTTGGATCTTTGAATCCTCCCCTTTTCAGTCATTATTACCTCAATTTGTCCCTATTTATGCTGAATATCATTACTATCTTGCAATAGCAAATTTCTTGTTATTGTTTAAGCTTATAGTGCCCTGTTCTTAATAAGGGTTGTACTCCTCTGCTTCTGTCTGCCTGCCAGTCACCTTACTCATAGTTATGTATTTTTTTTTTTTTGTCATTTTGTTTTAAGTGAGTTGACTCTTTTCATTTTTTCCTGTAATGCAGGCCTCGTAGTGGAGAATTACCTCAGTTTTTCTAAGTCTGGATAGGTCTTTATTTCTCCTTTATATCTAAAGGAGAGCTTTGCTGGACACATTATTCTAGGCTGGTAGTTTCTTTCATTTAATAGTTTGAATATTTGATTCCACTCCTTTCTGGCTTGTAATGTTTGTGCAGAGAAGTCCGACAATAATCTCATGGTTCTTTCTTTATAGGTTACCATCTTCTTTTCCTTAGCTGCCCTGAGAATTCTTTCTTTGTCATTAATTTTTGATAATTTTAATGTAATATGACTTGGAGAAGACTTTTTCAGTTAGATAATAGATGTTCTGTTGACTTCTTGAAATCCAAGCTTCAGTTTATTCCTTAGAGTTGGGAAATTCTCATCAACTATTTGTCTGAAAATTCTTCCAATCCCTGCCCCATTTCCTCCCGTTCAAGAATGCCTATTATTCTTATGTTTCCTTTCCTGATGGTATCAACTAGTTGTATTTCTCTTTCAATATTTTTCATTTTTCAGTTTCTCTCTTCTTCCTTCTGATTTATTTCTAAATTTGTGTCTTCAATACCACTGATCCTTTCCTCCATTTGATCGACTCTATTTTCCAAGCTTGCTATGTCATTCTTCATCTCTGTTAGTGTGTTCTTCATCTCCAGAAGTTCTATTTGGTTCTTTTTTAAAGTTTCAATATCCTTGCTAAAATACTCATTCTGCTGATGTCCCGGCCAGCGGGACAAAACAACGCGGGACGAGGAGGAACCTATGGAGGATGAAGGCGAGACAGGAGACACAAAGAGACAGAGGCAAGACAGTATTCTGATCAAGCCTCAGACTTTATTTTTCAGCGGGGATATTTATACAGGGCTAACAAAGGGAGGCGGGGCTAGCTGGCGGAAGACAAGCGCATTGGCTCTTGGCTGGTCCGAGTAGGCGGTGCCACACGCCCATTGGGTCTAAGGGGATGGGGTGAGGGTTATTGACAGCCTAAGGGGTGTGTGCTTAGGGGGAGGAAGTGATGAAAGTTAAGGGAAGTAGGGCTCCGCAATGTCGGAGGCAGGCAAAACACCCAGTCCTGCAACCAAGCCTCCGCGGCCCGAAGACCCGCGGCTCCCCACATGCTGATCTAGTTGTTTTTCAACTTCTGGAATTGTTGACATGAATTATTTTGGATCACATTGAGCGTTTTCAGCTGTACCATCCTGAATTCTCTGTCATTTAAGCCACATATTTCTATGCCTTTAAGTTTATTCTCTGGAGATTTTTCTCTTTCTTTCTGAAATGCCTTGTCACCTTGGTTGTTCATGGTATTTAATGGACTATTCCTTTGCCTGAGCATTAATGGAAGTGTATTCTGCTTTGTTATTTTTTTTTCCCCAGAAAGATTTATGATATAAAGATCTCTCTTTAGCCTGTTGCTAAGAAGGTGTTTTTCATTTGGTTTTTGGTACATGCCATCTATGCTTCTTGGATCCCTTAATAATTTTTTCTTATAAATATTATATCATGCTCTCTACCCTCAGTCTCAGTCCCTGTCAGTGTTAATGACAATTTCAGGAAGTGTTTGCTCAGATTCCCGTGGGGCTCCATGTTGTTTGGTCTTGGAGGATATGTGGGGAGGTGCACTTGGGTTGGGGAATTGGGGATGTGGCTCAGCCTCGTGTTTTGCAACCATAGATGATAACAATCAGCTGTTGCTTCTCTGCAGTCCCCACTTCTGTGCTTTCTGCCTGGTCCCTGGGCACTGCCACTGTGTGGATCTCACAGCTCTCTCAGTTAGGGATGTTCAGGGAACATGCCGCACCTTCTCTCCTGTGAATATTTAAGTGCCCAGATCTAGATGCACTCTGCAGGTATGGTTAGTTAGCTTTTGAAAGTCTCCAACCAGAAGTTCACGCTTCAACTAGAGTAACCTTGGTTCTCTTAATTGAACTAAAATCAGTGATTCTCATAGTTGAATGTCCGGATGAATCACATGTAGATCTTGTTAAAATGTAGATTATGGCTCAGTTGATCTGGGATGATTCCTGAAATGCTGCATCTCCAACAAATCTCAGGTGACTTGTGATGCTGCAGGTCTGAAGATTACACCTTGAGTTATAGTTTGCAGATATATTGTTTATCATAGAGCTATCATAAGTAGTGTTCATTGGTGAAATAAGTGGTGTTCAGTGAACATATTCTAACATTTTTTCACTGGAATATAAGTATCTGTCAAGCCCTAGAGTCAAATTCTCCTCCCAATTGAGCTGAGTTCTCAGATTCTATGGAAAATTATATTCAGCCACAGAATGTAGAATCCCTGTACAAAAATGGGAGGATGTAGAAAGGAGGAGACATCCTTGGTGAGATATGCCTATTATTATTGATAATCTAATAATAACAATAGCTTAAATTTGTTGAGAACTTGCCAAAGGCTAAGCAAATATAAATTCACTTCACTCAGCAGCCGAGCCACAGAAAAACTCAATAACACGTCTTGTGTAAAACCAGTTATCTACCAATATTCTTCTTCCCTTACTCATTTTCTTACTATCTCAATTGTAATAGAAGTTATGTGTCTTAGCTGCCCCATAGCCACCAGCTTCCCATATAGTAAGGGTGATCATGCAACTCTATCCTGGCCAATGTGAAAGAGAGTAATGATGGTACAACTTTAGGTTGAGACTTTTCAAGAAAAGTGGTCACAGTCCCCTTGACTTCTTCTCATTGGCACAGGTTGGAATTTGGTTGGTCTAGAGGGAGCTTCTACAAGAGGAAGCTGCATGTTGATGATGACATATTTTGGAGCCCAGGGAGACATGGGTCAGGTATTGACCACTCTTGCTATTTAGTAATTACATATATTTTAAAGGTGGGAAAAATTAACTGATCTTATTTTGGCCTCACAATGACTCTGATGATTAGGAAGATATGTTCTAATTTATAGATGAAAAAATCGAGGTTTATAGAGGCTGAATAATTAAGCTAAAAAATCTGCACTTGAATTCTACTGCTTTGGTTCTAAATACTGTTTTCTGCTTCCTCTCACCGACCTGAGTGTATGAGGACTTGGAAGTCACCCTACAGAAGACAAGTTGAACTAGGTTTGAAAAGCAAGCTGAGTTTCATGATTCTATGATCATGGTATTAAAATGCAAAGAGAAAGGAACCCTGTCACCTTTGGGTACAGAGTTTTACAAATCAGCACTGGGATGAGGAAGACTTCCACTAAAGGGTGCCTTATGTTTTGATTAAAGGAACAAAAAAAACACTATGAATCAAATTTGAAGAAATACATGGTTCTACAAATCCAAGAAGCTTAAAAATTTTAGGTAGGATAAAGCCAAAGAGATCCACGCTTAGACATGTAATAATCAAATTGTCAAAAACCAAAGTCAAAGAGAAAATCCTAAAAGGAGCAAGAGAAAAGCAACTTGTCATGTACAAGGGAAGTTCAATAAAATTATCAGCAGATTTCTCAGCCAAAACCCTGGAAGTCAGAAAGCAGTGTAATGATGTATATAAAGTGCTAAAAGAAAAAAAAAAAATCTATCAAGAATTCTATATCTGGCAAAGCTATTCTTAAAAAATGAGGAAAAAAATCAAGACTTCCCAGATAAACAAAAACTGAGGGAGTTCATTACACTAGACCTTCTTTATTAAAAAAAGTACTGGAGTCCTTTAAATTGAAATAAATAGACACTATACAAAGTCAAATGAAAATATAAAGATCTTCAGTAAAGGTAAATACATGGACAAATATAAAACTCGATGTTATTGTAATTTTCATGTATAACTTTACCTTTATTTCCTACAGGAAAAAAAGACAAATGCATAAAAAAGTATAAATCTATGTTAATGAGTATAAAATAAATAAATATGTAATTTGCGACAATAATATAAAGTTTATTTTTTTGATGGTGGCAGCCAGCATTGGCCTGAGCTGCAGTCATTCTTGGAGAATTTTAGGATGTTCACTGGCCCCATACAGGTAGCAGCTGGTTTGAGTGTGCTCTAAGCCTTTTGCTGAATAGACCCAGGCTCAGTACTGGCACCAAATCTAATTCTGCATTAACCTGGTGAACACCACTCACCCCAACCTGGTCTGAGTAAGTGGTGGCACCAAATCTAATTCTGCATTAACCTGGTGAACACCACTCACCCCAACCACTCACCCCTTCCTGAGTCTCTGCCTCACCTTGCAGTTGGTTACCTACAAGGAAGCTCCCAGGAGACTGTTAGCTGGTTTCTTAATAGAAACCTTGCAGGCCAAAAGGGATTGTCACAAAATATTCAAAGTAATGAAAAGCAAGAAACTACAACAAAAACTACCAAGCAAGGTTATCATTTTAAAATAAAAGAAAGGTAAAGAGTTTCTCAGACAAGAAAAAGCTAAAGAAATGTGTCACCACCAAACCAGTATTATTAAAGAGACTTCTTTAAGAAGAAAAGAGTGGGGAAAATCATAAATGTGAATAATAAGGTGGGGCACACATATCAATAATCACTTTGAATGTAAATGGATTAAATATTCCAATCAAAGAACACAGGGTAGCTTAATGAATAAAAAAATAAAAAAAGAGCCATACATGTTTTATCCACAGGAGACACACTTCAGATAGAAAGGCACACACAGACGGAAGATTAAGGGGGTGGAAAAAGATATCTCATGCAAATGAACCGAAAAATAAAAAGCTGGGGTAACAAAAGTCATATTAGACATAATAAACTTTAAAACAAAGACTATAATAGAAGACAAAGATGGACATTACATAAGATAAAGAGTTCAATCCAAGAAGAGGATATAACATTTGTAAACACTTATACATTCAACATAGGAACACCTAAATATAGAAATATTTGCTTTCTATATTTATGTAGAAATATAGAAATACATTCTATATTTCTATATTGTAGTAATACATTCAGAGTAAGAGACTTTAACACCCCAGCAACACCAGTGATCAGATATTCCAGACAGAAAATCAACAAGAAATTAGTGGCCTTAAATGACACACTAGACCAGATGGATTTAGTTGATGTTTTTAGATAATTTCACCCCAAAGTAGCAGAATATACATTCTTTTCAAGTGCACGTGCAACACTTTTTTAAAGATAGACCACATGTTAGGCCACAAAGCAAGTCTCAATAAATTTAAGACGATTGAAATCATATCAATTATCTTCTTCAACCATATGGTATAAAACTAGAAATCAATTACAAGGAAAAAACAAAAACGGACAAACACATGGAGGCTAAATAACCTGCTACTAAACAAGGAATGGGTTAACAATGAGATTAAGAAAGAAATCAAAAGATACCTCAAAACAAATGAAAATAAGAAAAACAACCCCAAATCTATGGGACACAGCAAAAGCAGTCTTAAGAGGGAAATTCATAGCCAAACAGGCCTACTTCAAGAAACAAGAAAAATTTTAAATAAGCAATTTAACTTTACACTTAAAAAAAATAGAAAAGGAATGCCAAATAAAGCCCAGAGTAGAAGAAAGGAAATAATAAAGATCAGAATGTAAATAAACAATACAGAGTCTAAAAAAAAACTACAAAAGATCAATGAAATGAGCTGGTTTTTGAAAAAAATATACAAAATTGATAAAATTTAACTAGACCTGTCAAGAAAAAATGAGAGGACTCAAATAAATAAATTCAGATATGAAAATAGATGTGACAACTGACATCACAGAAATGCAAAAGATTATAAGAAAATATGGCATAAGTTATATGCCAACAAATTGGACAACCCATTGGACAACCCAGAAGAAATAAATACATTCTTAGAAATATACGACCTTCCAAGACTGAATCAAGACGGAACAGAAAATCTGAATAGACTGATTTTTACTACTAACGAAATAGAATCAGTAATTTAAAAACTCCGAATAAACAAAAGTCTTGGTCTAGATTACTTCACTGGTAAATTTTACCAAACATTCAAAGAATTAACGCACATCCTTCTCAATTTATTTTTAAAAATTCAAGAGGAGGGAAGTATCCCAATCTCATTTTACAAAGCCACCACTACCCTAATTCCAGAACTAAAGCCATTACAAAAAAAATTAGATAATGTAGATGTGATGAAAATTTTAGAAAAACATATGTACTAAGACTGAATCATAAAGAAATAGAAAATCTAAATAGACCCATAATTAGTAAGGAAATTGAATCAATAATTAAAAACTTCCTAACAAAGAAAAGCCCTGGATGAGATGGCTTCTAACTGATGAATTCTACCCAAAGTTCAAAGATTTAACACCAATCCTTTTCTAACACTTCTAAAACTTTAAAGAAGAGAGAACACATCCTAACTCATTTTATGAGGCCAACATTACCTGATACCAAATACAAAAACACTAAAAGGAAACTACAAACCAATTTCCCTTCTAAATATTAATGCAAAATACTACTAAAATGAATTCAACAGCATATTGAAAGGGACATACACCATGACTAAGTGTGAATTACTCCTGCAATTCAAGGATGATTTAATACATGAAAATCAATCAGTGTAATATACCACACAGACAGACTGAAGTGGGAAAAAACACATAGGATTATCTCAATTGATGCAGAAAAACCATTTGACAAAATTCAACATCTATGTAGGATAACAACACTTAACAAACTAGAAATGGCAGAAAACTACCTCAATATAATAAACACCATATATGAAAATCTGACAACTTCATATTCAATGGTAAAAGATTAAAAACTTTTCCTCTAAAATTAAGAACAAGACAAGGATGTTTGCTTTAAACACTTGTATTCAACATATATTGGACATTCTAGCCAAAGCAATTAGGCAAGATAAAAAAAAAAAAACTCATTCAAATAAGAAAGGAAGAAATAAAGTTGTCTCTGTTAACAGATGACACAACATTGTATGTAGAAAACCTGAAATACTTCACACAAAGACACACAGAAAACGTTAGAACTAATAACTAAATTCAAAATTTGTGGAATTAAACAAATAAGATATAAAAGCAACTCACAAAAATCAATTGTATTTTTATACATTAACAATGAACAATCTGGAAAAAAAATAAGAAAACAATTCCATTTACAATAGAATAAAAAATAAATTACTTAAGAAGAAACTTAAACAAGAAAGTGAAAAACCTGTACACTGAAAACTATAAACTTAATTTAATATAATTTCTTGAAAGAAGTTAAAGAAGACAGATAAATGGAAAGCCATCCATGAATACCACCCAAAACAATCTACAGTTTCAGTGTCATCCCTATCATTTTCCCAGCATTTTATTTTACAGAAATAGAGACATCCATTCTAAAATTAACATGGTATCTCAGGGATCCCAAATAACGAAAACAATCTTGAAAAAGACACAGTTGGAGGACACTCACTTTCCAATTTCAAGCTTACTACAAAGGTATAGTACTCAAAATAGTGTGGTACTGACATAAAGGCAGATATAAAGATGAATGGAATCAAAAAGAGCCCCTAAAAATAAATTCTTGCATATACAGTCAAATGATTTTTGACAAGGGTGTCAAGACCATTCAATAGGGAAAGGACATTCTTTTCAACAAATGATCTTGGGAAAATTGAATATCCACATGGAAAAGAATAAAGTTGGACCCTTACCTTAAATCATATACCAAAACAAACTCAAAATGGATCAGATTTAAATAAAATATCTGAAATTATTGAATTCTTAGAAGAAAACATAGGAGAAAATTTTCATAACATTGGATTTGGCAATGATTTTTTTGATATGACACCAAAAGAATTGGCAATAAATGAAAGGTAGATAAATTGGGCCTCATCAATATGAAAAACTTTTTTTATATTAAAGGATACTATCGACAAAGTGAAAAGGCAACCAGATAATGGGAGAAAATATTTGCAAGCCATATATCTGATAAGGGATTAATATCCAGAATATACAAAGAACTCAACAACAACATAATAAACAACCCAATTTAAAAATGGTCAAAAGACTTGAACTGACATTTCTCCAAAGAATATTTACAGAGAGCCAATAAGTATATGAAAAGATGAGTTCAACATCAGTAATCATTAGGGAAATATAAATCAAAACCCCAATGAGATAGATACCACTTTACACCCATTAGGATAGCCAATATAAACACAAAACAAAACAAAACAAAAACAGAAAATAAAAAGTGCAGACAAGGATGTGAAAAAAATCAGAATCCCTGTACACTGCTTGTGGGAATATAAAATAGTGCAGGCATTGTGGGAAACAAAATGGTCGTTCCTCAAAAATTAAACATAGAAGTACCATTTGGTTTAGAAACTCCACTTTTGGGTATATACTCAAATTAATTTAAAGCAGGAACTCAAATAGATATACATATACCAATGGTCCTGACACCATTATTCACAGTATCTAAAATGTGGAAATAACTCATACATCCATTAATAGAAGAATAGATAAACAAAATGTGGTACATACATACAATGGAATATTATTCAGTCTCAAAAATAAAGGAAATTCTGACATATGCTACAACATCAGAATCTTGAAAACATTATTAAGTGAAATAAGCCAGATACATATCATAAACTTGTATGATTTCACTTACAGCAGTCAAATTGATAAAGACATAAAGTAAAATCGTGGTTTCCAGAGGCTTGGGGAGGGAGAATGGAGTTATTGTTTAATGGATGCTAAGTTTCAGTTTGAGAAGATGAAAGAGTTCTGATGACGGATGGGGGTGAGGATTGTTCAACGATGTAAATATACCTAATGTCATTAAACTGTACACTGAACAATGGTTAAAAGTTAAATTTTGTGTTATTTATATTTTACCAAAATAAGAAAAAGAGGAAAACCCCACTATGAGTGAAAAGTCTAGTGCTCACAAGTTCAACCTCCCTTCCCAGGGTTAGGGCAACTAAAAAAAAAAAAACAGGTTAGTATATCTTACATGTGACTCACAAGAGAAACAGAACTCTCTCATCTTACATGTCTATTTCCACTTTATTCAATTCAATTTGTGCCTCTTTTCCAATGCATTATAGACTCTTTGAACTCAATGTGGTGGAGTGAGCATGCTGCAGGCAGAGCTGCCATTCCATCCCACCTCTGCATTACCAAGTCTGAGGCTTTTGTCATCTCATGTAGAGTAGGTTTCATAAGAACATGTAGCTTAGATAGATAACTTTGCTGTGTAAGTTTACAGAAATGATACTTGTGGAGGTAGATTATACCAGGGCTTGCAAACTCAAAGTACTTTAGATTAGTGGAGTTGATGGGTAAAAATCTGCAGTATATCCCACCTGAAGAGAGTAGCCCTGAAGAGATGGGGTTTAGTCTGTCCTCATTTCATCTTTCAAGATAAGCCAGAAAATCAGAATTATGTGAAATATTCATGTTTTTAAATGCAGAAGTTTAATTTAATTTTAAAGATGCTGGGCAAGCTAAACAAAACCTGTGGGCTGAATATAGTCCTCATGTCCCAGTTTTCAACCTCTGCCCCATATGAATGTAACTTATATAACATTTCCATTTCCTAGAGTCCTAATCATATGGTGAATAATTAGTTCATTATTCTATGAAAAAATTAGTAGGAAATGGATTTCTGCATATTTGGAATCTTCTAAATGTCACACTTCTGACCTAGGAATATCAAACTAAATGCTGTCTTGGAAAGAGTCATGTTTTGTTCTAAGGAAAATATCTTAGAATAGAGTGTAATGGATTTCTAGTCCTTAGAATTTTTCTTTTCACTCTCTTCTTGTCACTCACAACTTTGGCAGGCGGCTGTTTTCTTCACATGGTGATGGAACGATAATTGCTCATGAGACTTCCTGAAGAAACAGTTGCCACCTTCTGCCCTTTTTAACTTTGATCAAATTCACTCTCTCATCTAGCACAGTCTACTACTCTGTAGGCATCTTTCAGTCTTAAAAGAACGTTTGTTATGGACTTTTCCTTGGAAGAAAACATGACTCGTTCCAAAACAGAATTTAGTTAGAATTCTCAGGTCAGGGGTTTGATATTAAAACAATGAGACACGCTCTGTCAAGTTACAACTTCTTCCCTTGTTGCGAGTTTCAAATGATTTTCTAGGCTTTCTATAATTTCTACCTTTTAGGGAGTAAGTTTGAGATGAAAGAGTTAGAGAAATCATACTTAGCTGGAAAGTTTTAAAGTTCTAGAAAGTTTTGAATATACCACCTTCCTGTTATTTTTTTTTTCACACAATAAGCACATCGAGTAGATGCAGAAGTAAAGTAATATAATTATTTACCTCTATCCAGTTGCCCCATTTCTTCCCTTACTTTCTGCCTCCCCTCTGTGTCTTTGTTAGGGATTCCATCCTCTACCTATCTCAGTGCCTGTAATTAGGATCAAGTGATCTCATGTGTGTAAACCCCAGTGATACAAAAAATAGATGATATCAAATGTCTAAGTGTATTACTGTGAAATAATAAAACTAATTACTGAAGTCATTTTTTTAAAAATCCATGCAATGTCCTCATAATATATAGCATACCCATGTTTCCCTGTAATCACATTTCTATACCCATCCTTACACACATATTGTGTGATCTCAGAGAGAGAAGGAAGTTATATCTCCTTGAGGATAACAATGTGCAAAACACACTAATATGCACGCTTTTCTGAGCTGTCATAAATTATCTTCCTAATTATACCAAAGAATCTCGATTGTCATCATCATTTTGCAGGTGAGGAGTTGGAAGGTTTGAAGCAATGGTCACACCTGCTTCTTCCACTGAACATGATCCCAGCCCCTTGATGCCACCATTACAACAGAGTTCCACTGAGCCTCAAAGTATAAAATCCTTAATTGAGGCACATAGGCTTCCATGTTGGTCTTAGTTTCCTGAGTTTTTTTGTTTTGTTTGCTTGTTTTTCCTTTTGGTATCTGCTGGTGGAGTTGCTCAGACTTCCTACACGGGGAGAAAAACAGCCTTGGACTCCAGTCTTCATTCAGTGTCATTGCAAATAATGTGCTTTCTAAGATTTGAGCTTCCAGAAAATTTACCTGCTGGGAACATTCCAGAATAAAGGAGATCATGTTTTGGAACCAGATCTACGAAAAATGCCCCTTCTTTGAAATGAATTCAACAAAAAGTCAGCCCTCGGCTTCATTTTACAGCAGAAAACAGCCTGTTTGGTGTTGATTTTTCCAAAGACCTCTGGCCCCTCCTTTGTCTGCAGAGGGTCATAAAGGCAGGTGCAAGCAGGGAGCCAGAGAACAGACAAAACTGACCTTTAAAGTTTTGTTTCAGGCCAGTATGTAAGGCTCCCAAAAGCATACTGACTAACACAAATGACTTTCGACCCCTGCCCTCCTCACTTGTGTCTTACCATTGTAGGCAAGGCATTCATCTTCTGCCATGACATATCTCTTTAAGACAGAGAGACTGTGTATTGAGTTATTATGATTATTGCAACCTTCTTCTGTGACCCGTTATTTTCTTCCACACGACGAACATACCGAGGAGATGTAGATTTAAAATAATATATATTATTATTTACTTTTATGAAGTTTGTCACTTGCTTTCCTATCTTAGATTGTATGTCTTTACTAATTTGTGTTTTATTTTTTACTCCGTTTTATTTTTTAGAAACAAGATATAGGGCTGGAGGTGGAGTGAGGGAGAATGATATTTAATTTGGGGACAGTTAGTATTTATTAGATACTAACCACATGCTCAGTGCTGTCTAGGCATTGGAGGAAAGCGGAAAGAATGTGTGATGGTAGTCTGCATGTAAGGATTTTGCTTCTGGGGGAGAAAAGCCTTGCTCACAGATGGATTTTTGCATTGTCCACTATATTAATCACTTTGCTTCAGTAAGAAAAAAAAAAGAAATCTAAATCACAGAGGCTTATAGCAACAAACATGTACTTCTTGCTATGAGCTGTGGCTCTGCTCCATGTGGCCTTTCATTCCACAACCTAGGCTGAAGGAGCACCTCTCATTCAGGACATGCATTCTCTTGACAAAGCACAAAACAAACGGAGCTGAAAGAATCTTCAGAGTCTTCTCAAAACCTCTGATTGAATATGGCATATACCATGTCTTTGTTTTACATCTTGTTGCTCAAACATGCCACATGGCTGAGTCCAAAGTCATGGGCAGTGATATATATACCACAGAAGGGGGCCCAGTGCACCACCAGTAATGGGGCCATATGGAAAAGGAGGCAGTAAATGTGTGAATAACATAACCTATCACAAAAATTCTCATAACTTACATGAAGTGCAGCAAATGGTACTGACAACAAGCATTATATAGGTAGACTCATAACAACAGGTGAGAGCAAGGAGAAACCAGAATTGCAACTAAAACTAGTAGACGAGGGAGAGAGACAGAGAGACAGAGAGACAGAGACAGAGACAGAGAGACACAGAGAGAGACAGAGAGAGAGACAGAGAGAAAAATGAGACTTGGATATTCTTTAGCTAAGCACAGAATCATGTATGGGGAATAAGAAAGAAACCCATGGGCTCATCTGTCAATTTTTGGCTTCCAAGCATCTAACTCCCCTTCCTAGTGGTACCTTAAATTGCTTTTGGGAAATACTTCTTCCCCATTTAAGGGACTGTTAGAAACAGTCCATGATTTTCCTTAGAAAAGCCTACACGTGGGCCTCTGGAGTCTTTTGCACCCAACCACTTTCTCTCACCACCAAAGGGTCAGCTGGTCTCCTACTTTTGACTCGTTGGACTCTTTCTCAGGACTTTACCTGTTGAGTGAGTTGCTTCCTGGATGTGAAGAGGAGCAATGTCTGAAGTTTACTCCCTGCACTGTGGCTATGCTGTCACATCCAGGAAGTTATTGTCCTCTATTCTTGTATTATTTCCTGTTCTTGTCTCCACCTTTCTCATGGAATATCAGGAGATTCTTTTCACACTGAGATGCACCAGAATCATTTCTATAGGACATGACCAAAAGGTACTGGCTGGGCCACGTGGATCATCGGAAACCAAATTTGTGTTTGCTTATGCAGAAGTAGTGCCTGGCACTGAGAATCAGAAAACATTTGTTGCAGCAAAGCAATAAATGACTGAATTTGTTCAATGACTCGTCACAGATCACTTGGTGATAAAACTATGCCTGGTGTATGCGTGTCCCCCACCATGCCAGAGCTGCTTCCTCATCATCATGAGTGGGCCTGAGCCTGCTCCGGGAATAAAGGAGACAGTGTGGAAAAAGAGGCATTCTAGAAAAGCGCAGGATGGTTCTAGACAGAGTGGGGACCATGCTAATCAGAATTGGAAAAGGATCTTAGTGGAGGATGAAAAATGACATAGACCAGAGAAATTCAGGCAAAGTTTTTAGTGATGCTTAAAAGGAATTATAACAATATGGGCAATGATTATGCTAAAATGTTAAATAAAAAACAAAAACAAAAAAGACACATTTACCTGGCACATTTTAATCTAATAGAATGAAAAACTATGTAAACAAGAGTTTGTAATGACTTTAGATAAAAGTATGAATGACTATTATTTCCTTCTTTTATGTAGTCTTATTCTTGTACAATGAGCATGAATCACTCTCATAAAGAAGGATACAATCTTTGAAAATTAAAGTCTCTCAGAGTAAACAACAGAAATCCAGAGAAGGGACTAATTTATAAACCAAATGCTTTGTGCAGTCAACTTTCAGATGACCTACATGTATGCCGTTTCTCTCAGAAATGAATGCTCCAGACCTGCTTAAGTCCAGCTCCTCTAGTCAGTGCAGAGCTTCAGCTAATCTCTGCTGAATTTGGGAAGGGTTAAGAAATTTACCTGGTAAAAAAATGCCACCTGGATTTCTTCAGGTCTCCAAATACAATGCTTTCTCTCTCTCTCTTTTTTTTAATGTACTTCAGTAATAGCTTGTAGAATCTTTATAATAGCCAGTGAGGGATACAGCTGTTCCTAAATTTAAAAATAGAAAGACACAAAGGCTTCTGAAGGCTGCACTGTGATCTCTCTTTGACTAGAAAGAATACAAGGGAACAATACGTGTATTGGAAAAGAGAGGTATTATGCAACAGCTGCTGGAAAGCTGAACTGAGACAACCTTCCCTTGCCCCTTGTCACTTGCAGGAAAATCTCCAAGAGCCACTATAGAAAGGAGGCAGGGCTATTTAGGATGACAGCCAAACACCTGCAGATCTTTGAGATTATACTGCATTCTGTGGTTGTGGATGAGAGTTTGGTCACTTTGCTTTCATTTTTTATGTAATTAATGAATTCCATTTTCAGAGTGCTTTGAATTTCTACTGACTTGCAAATGAGTATCTTACCTTAGATTAACACTGCATTTTTCTTAGGCCATGAACTGGATTCTTCGAGGACTTTTATACTCTTTAGAAATTGATGAATTATAACAAGGAAAGAAACCTGAGGATACAAAAGTAGGGAAATGTTAGTATATAGCAGTGACCATGTGTATCATATTCTCTGTGAAGCAAGATGTTCTAGGATACCAATCTCTAACCCCTACACAGGGGATCTAACATACACTGGGCATATCCCTCTCCAATCCAAGCTTGAAGCATACACTGGCATGCTTTACAACTTTCTTTGTTACTAAGCCAGAACTGGCCTCATATTGGAATGGCCTTAGGCAATTTCTACCAAGAGATCAATTACCCAAGAGGTGAAACCTTTTTGCGATGCCTGCCTTCTCCATAGTTTGTTAAAATTACCAGCAAAGAGAGAGTCTCCGAGTGGCAGAAGCTGCTCATTTTTTGCCCATATACATTTGCTCCATCCTTAGTCAAAAGTACAAATATAGCTCCAGCCTCCCTTTCAGGTTCTTGGGACCATGTAACTAAAATCTGTCCAACATGATGTGAGCAGAAAGGATGTGGTTATTTTCCTGGGAGAACAGGTGTGGAAACTTTTTCCTTTTTTTTGCTGGCTGATAGAGAAAAAGGACTAAAGCATCACTGTGTACCCAGAGATAGTGGCCAGGCTTTGAGGATGGAAACTGCCTACCTGGATTGCATGTCTTCTTCTTCTGGATCACTGAGAGAGAAATAAGTTTCCATCTTGTACATCTCCTTGTTACACTATCCTAACCTACATCTCCAGCAATGTACACAGACAGCAGGAGCACACCCTTCCCTGCTTTTCCAGGACCCTATGCTCTGTTCCAACTCTCCCAATAGCTTTCCATGGTTTCAAAGCATGCAAAAACTAAAACGTAGTCATTTTTTTATGAAAACATTTGAGATTTCTGCTCTGCCTTGGAATGAAAAACTAAAAAGAAGTGAGTATAAGCAGGTAATTATTCAGGAAAAAAGGAAAATGCTGACTCCATTTCTGCTTCGACCATGTGTGGTCCAGGAGTTTGAAGGAAGGTATAGCCAACATTGACAAAGGAATGAAGAGCCCAGTTACCCCAAGTATCTGCAAGCTTGCTCTATGCACAAGGTGTTCCAGATAATTTATATTTTGATTAAGTGGTGTCTAAGCAAAAGTTACTGTTTAATGCAAATCTGTGTTACATGACTCTGTTTTCATTCCTGTCCCTTTAATTTTGTTTATTGACCTTCATGACAATTTTCTTTGATATTGGAGAATATCGGTGTCTCTAAGTTTTCATTCTAATAGACAATAAAAGATGGAGATAGGGCTGAATTAATCATTCATTAAAAAATGAACATCTTTTTAAAAAATCCACTTATATCCCACATCAGTTTGCCTAATATTACTTTTTCTACCAGGAAGAAGCATAGTATGCCTAAAATGAGGCAAAGACCTTCTGCCCATCACAGAAGAGGGAGGAAGAAAATAGGTTCTTTTCCTAATTGTGAAAGGTCTGCCCTTTGTCATTAACAATTTATTGACAACAAAAACAACAATATATATAAATTTGTTATGTTTTCTAACACCTGCTCTTTGGACAAAGAATTGCTCATATTTTTTTTTTTTCAGCTCAGGTGGGTTAGAAACGATGGGGAATGGATATGAGAAAACCCATTGCTTCTCCTAATGGCATGTGCTTCTCATTCTGGCTGTGGTGACCCCATATGGCCAGAGAGTCCTATTGTTTTTTGTTCCTTGATGCAGAAGACCCAATGATGATGCAGGAGAAGGTATCATTGGCCATTTCATGGACCACAATTATTGTTGAATAAAGAAAAAAGAAATAGCCAGTTAGACCCACAAATGTCATTTTTAGAAAGTCTCAACCAGGGTTTGACATCTGAGTAGAGAGATCTAAAGTCAATAATGCAACCTAAACCTGAACCTTGGCAGTTTCTAAAGGCCAGCTGAGAAGAAAGGACAGGTGTGGTATTTAGTTGTATTTCTCTTTGCCACAAAAGAGCCTACTTGTTTCAAGTTACTTTATTTGAAGTGCATTTTTCATGTTTTTTTAATATGTATGTGAGTGCAAACCTCCTGAGAACAAGGGATTCATTCCTCTCCCCAGGCTTGATGCCTATGCCTGCATTCTCTTCTTCTCATCCTCACCGTCCCATCACCAACTGGTGTTTCCTTGGAAAAGCTCCCAGATGAACTGCCTGCACTCAAATCCGCATCACAGGTCCACTTCTGGGGCATGCACACATACATACATACATATATATATACACTCCCATGCACTTTGAACAAATTCAGGGCACAAGAGCAGGTTTGTGAAAATTGCTTTAAAAATATATATATTTAATAACTTAATTAGATTTTTGGCTCTATTTGATGTATAGAGGAAAGTGGGGTTAACTCAACATCCCCACCATGCATGCCCCTTAAGGCTATGTGTAGTTAGGAGCCTCTAGTGCTTTGTAAGCATGGGAGTCTGGGAGAGTGCTAGTCAATGCTGTCATTTAAGTCACTTGCTGAAGCTTCCTTTCTCCACTAGGCCAGGAGTTCACCCATGGGTGTCCTAACCTGGTCCTCAGGTCTGCTGGTTCAACACACTGTCTGTGCTGTTCTTGCGCTGATGGGGTAACCTTCTACTGCTCCCACATAGCGTTGTGTGGAAGTTGACAGCAATAGCTATCTGGAGTTCTGTGAGAGTGAGTGCACTGAAATTTAAAGTTGATGGCTATTGAACACAAATTACTGAAAGTTAGTCTCAGTGGTTGCATTCTATGTTTTTACCTGAGTGCGTATAATTTATACCTCCTGAGAACTAAATCCAAGACAATCTCCTGTTGCCTGTTAAACAGTACTGACCTGGTAAGCTTTCCTATGCCTCTGTTGAACAATTCAGGGAGCAAGAAAAACCAGCTCTTTGCTCTAGGAATTTTCTGCTCCTGGAAGATGAAACCCTAACCAACTAAATAATTTATTAATCAAGACTCATTTCAAAACTCTAGCCTTGTTGTACCACTAATTCATACCTGTTAAGTCATAAACCGTGCAAACCCTAACCCCTACAGATATGCTCCTATGACTTCCTCATTCTGAGAAAAGACTCTCAAGGCCCCTGTTCTCCCTGACTGGTGCAGTCAAATAAATTTAGCTTTGCTTGGTGGACAGTTTTTTTGAATGCTTTCCTGGGGAGATGACAGTAGGCGATCCCTCTGTACACACAGCAGTAAATCAGCAGGCAGCTCTATCTATTGTAAAAAATCACCTCAATACAGAAGGTAGTGATTAACAAAGGCAAGAGACAAGGAAAAAGAAAAACAATTGATGTATTTAAAGGACCACACTTAAATGAGCAAAAAGGAATTGTTAACAAGAGCACCAAAGGTAACCCCCAACCTCAGATTCCTTGGAGCCCACTTGGCTCAAGCTGGTTAGAGAAGTGTTTGGTGAGCAGAAGGAGAGGAAGATGTCTGTGGGTGTGTCCAGGACTGTAGTCAGTCAAAATGCAGTCTTTATAGAACTGGCAAGTCCTAAGGCCTAATTTAGTTTGTACAAATGTTGCTCGCCTAATACTAGGTAACAGACTCTCTGCAGAAATCATGATGAAAGAAGTAAGAGATCATTATGCCAGAGCTACCAGCTATAGCTTCCTTTGCAAATGGATTATTTTCTCCAAGATCCAACAACATATCAATATGCCTACATTTCATTAGGCATTCTGTACAACAGACACTGGGACACCAAGCATCAGTTGTAGCCATGCAGGCAACAGAGTGTGCAGTTTACATTTAAAATTCATTTAGTTTTCTCCTAACGAAGCAGCATTTAAGATGTCATTCTACATTCCCTCATTTTCCTTCTGATTCTTAAATGTTGGTGGGCAGAAAGATAACCTGGCATTTCCAGACTTCATTGTCAGAGATCTGATTAGTGCATCTAGAATAGGACCCAGGGATCTGTGGGTCCTGTAGGACCCCTGATTAAGGAGCTGGGGCAGGGTAGGGGAGACACAATTGAAGCTAAAGTAATGTGCTTCTAATCAGACCAACCTGATGTCCTAGCTCTGTCTTGGCTGGCTGTGTGACCCTAGGCAAGTAACTTCATCTCTCTAGGTCTAGTTTCTTCATCATAAAAATGGAGATCGCAATGCCCACTTCTCAAACTTATTTTAAAGGTATAATAGGCTGGTAACAGCAAAGCACTTATAGCATTTGTGCATTCTTTCAGTACATATTCATCATCCAGGAACTCTGGGACGGCCTCTGAGCAGGGCTGTGGCTACAGGCACTTCAAGTCTTCCTGGACTATGGTTTTTAGCATAAAGCAAATACCCATGGCTTTGGGAGAAGAACTGAGAGTGGGATGGCCTTGAGGACCCTGGTCTTTTAGAGCATCCCTACTTCTCAGGAAAGGCATCCGAGATTTGAAATTATTGATGAACATCTAAGCATCCTGAATTGTTTTGGGATCTTTTATGTAATCGGTAACCATCCACGTGCAGTCTTAGCTCAGGTTCTCTCAGCAGCAGATCCTAAGCCAAGGATCGTGGTTGGTATATTTATCAAGGACTCCCAGAAGAAACTAGCAAGGGTTGGGTAAGGGAGCAGAACAGGGAAGGGAAGGAAGTCAAACTAGGATGTGCTTTTAAGAGAAATCTCAGCCTCTAATTGATCCTCCTGGAAGCTCTGGTTTGTAACTTACACTTCAGAGAGTTGTATTTTTTGTTTGTTTGTTTTTGTTTTTGTTTGTTGTTTGTTTGTTTTGGCCAAGGTGATGGGAGTGGAGGTCATCTCTTTGTATTTTCAAGGATTTTTCAGTGCCAATGGGCAATCTCTAAAGATTGCAGGTGAATCATCAGCAAAGCAAGCAGTACATGGGGTATGGGTACATAGAGCTGGTAAAAGGGATCCAAGAGGATCTGGCCAGGTGCCAGAACTGATTGTCCACTGCAGATGTTGGCTCTGTGTCCACACTCAGAGCTTCTGCCATGTTGTGAGGCTTAGATTCTGACTATCTGTGTGGACTCCCCAGCTTACTTAGCTTTTGAAATGGGACTGTAATGAGGGTCCATGCCTCATAGGCTCACATAAACGATAAAAGGCACTTGCAGTATAAAAACCATTATGACTCATTATATAACTATACTAATTTTTGAGTTATGCAAACAGATCCAGCAAGTTTCATCTGCCCACGCTTGCACAGTGGTTAAATAACAGTAGCAGTTGCCACTTACTAAAGGATTCCCATGTGCCAGGCAGTTTTCCAGGTACTTTGTATTAAAATATTTAATCCTCAAACACTAATACTTAACATTGTTATTCACTCTGCTGAGGGGATATTATTAATAATAATAAGTAACTTGCCCAAGGTCACAAAAACAGTGAGCAGAAAGTAAAGATTTAAACCTAAGTGTGTCACATGAACTTGGTCAAGTCTACCACGCTGCCTCTCAATGTTCAGTTATTCATGTGACTCTGGGAGCCTCAAGAGTAGCAGCCCTTTCCTGTTCACTCTTGTGTCCCCAGTATCTGGCAGAGAAATTAGACATTCATACACATTTAGAGGAAGGAAATAATAATTTTCAAAACACCTTGAAACGCTTTGGTCTATGGTTTAACCTGGACTAAAACAAGCCCAACAGCATCGACAACAACAGAAATTGTGAAAAACCAGCCTTATTAACTCATTCGATAAAAATGTAGTGACTGCTTATTATGTGCCTGGCATCTTGCTGGGCACTGAAGTAAAAATGGTAACATAAGATACTTTTTTCCAACCCAGATTAGGCTTAGCAAACTGAGCAGGGCTGTTCATTCAGATGGCTCCATGCTCTCCCCTGTGGTATCTGATAGCTGGTCTCCCCATGGGCCTGGCCATGGTGGTGCAAGAGTTCTGATACTGTATGAGAAGAGACTCCAGTACACTCTCCACTTGCAGCTTACTAACCACACCACTTTTTTCCATTTTTTTCCCCCTGTCCCTCTCCCTTTCTTCTCCTGTAATTAAAGCAGGTAAATATCTCAGAGAGTTATGATGAGAAAAAATTGAACTGAGGGGATAATGTTTCAGAACTAATTCTGAGTCACAGGATCAGGTTTCCAAAAGTGGAACACACTGTGAAAATATTCTCCTACCACAAAGAATTAGAATTACTTTCTGTGACTCCCATGCGACCTTACAATTCCTAACTGTTACTATTTCTAGGGATTTTATTTGAATTGTTTTCCTCTTTCTCCAACTTCGTTTTTCAATGTATTGGCAAAAACACGTGCTGTTTTTTAATTAAAGAAGAAATACTGTAAAAAAATATTCCCTTCTGTCTTCCCCTCGGGTTTGGTAACGGTGGTGATGAATAATATTTCCTTCCATGACCAGGATGAAAGGGACCCTCTCTTTACTTCTCTACCTTCTGCCCCCAAAAGGAGGGCGGCAGCCAGTCTGTGGGCAGTAGGGAATGGGCAGGGTTTATAAATTCCCAGGTGTACACAGCAGGTCTCTGCTGTGAAAGTCTGAGTCAGAGTCTGAGCCTACAACCATAGGCCTCCACTTCCTCATCTGTACCATCTCTTAAACAGAGACATATCTAAGAGTGAAAAGGGCAAAGAGGTCCCTGTTTTCACTAGATATCAACCAGGAACCATGATTAACTCGTAGAATTACCTTGGGATAATTAGAAGTGGATTGTTTGGGGTAACCCTTGCTGTGATGTCACCATGGTCCAAGGAGACTCTAATGTCCTTCTTGGCTAAAACATCCTAAATTAAAGAAATTTAAGCCTCTATTTTATATCTCACAAGAGCCCGAGTAGCTCCATGAGCCATCATAAGTCTCCAATCCTTAGCTACAAAAGAGAAATGAACTCTTCAAGGAACATTTTCCATTCTGATTTAAATTTAATCTATGTGGTCAATTATTTGTATAATAATGGAGGAAAATAAAGACTATTTCACTAAAGTCAACTCTGTAATTTTAGAGCCTTTAAGACATTTGAAAATGTCTTGTGCAATTATATGGCGCTTAATACTCAGATAATGGAACAATGAAAGATGTATGTTTGCATTTTGTAAAATTAAACTGTATGCAGTTATTTATCTTTTACCTTAATTGTTTGAGCTTGTTTCTAAAGTAAACTGTTGTAATTTTAAATAAATATAATAGAAAAAACTTTCATAGGTATCAAGAATCCAGAGTAAATTTACTTTGCAAATAGGCTTTATAGGTATGTTTTATGCTGAGGATCTTAAACTGACACTTTCATTCAAAAATATTTTGAATTGCTCATTCTTTGCCTCTCTGAAGTCAGGTAGATTTCAAGGATACTAGATTTCACAATGAAGTTTGGGTGACTTCATTTTATTCCAAGTCCTGAAATATGTAAAATATATAAAATCGATATGCAAGAAGGTTGGAAGTACATTTTTGACTGACTTTTGTTAAGTATATTGAACTTCATATTTTCGTTTTTATATTCTTCCCTAATTCCTAGTTCTATTATACACGTCCAATTTGTTCTGCCCTCTAGACATATTTCTTCAGTACTTACAGTTTGTTTGCTTCACATGTTATAAAAGATTTTAGATATTTGGGAGGATAAGGCAAGTTTTGGTATATGAATACATTTGATAATATTAAAATCATCGAGCAAGCCAAATTTGCTATTGTTTAAATTCTAATGCTGTGAGTTGTTCTGATGTGCTATTCATATCATGACTACAAACACTAACATGGTAAATAACAGAGGGTAGAGCAAAAATGATTTTCCACGGATTTCTGGATTGTGTTCAATCACATTCACCTTGTCATTTGGCATTTTAATTGGTATTTTTTCCTTCAGTAATATTGAGTTACTATAGTACAGGGCTTAGGCGTATGAACTCTGAAACTGGATGCAAATTTCAGCTATGCCGTTTAGCAGCTGGACAACTGCAGCCATGTCACCTGAACTCTCTGTGACTGTTTTCTTATCAGAAAAATGAGAATCATAATAATACCTAAGTCATGGGGGAAGAAGTTGCTTGTTCTTTAATGAGAATTGAATGTATTCATCTATTTTAAAATACTTTAAATGGTACCTGGCACATAGTAAGCTATGTGTTATGTCTAGGATAACATTTTATTTTGAAATAATATCAGATTTACAGAAAAGTTGCAAAAAATGTACACAGCACTTCTATAAGTTGTTCTCTAAGATTCACTGCTTGTTAAAATTTTGACTTCTTTGTATCAGATATGGTATTACTTTTCTATTGCTATGTAACAAACTACCACAAATATAGCAACTTAAAACAATACACATTTATTACCTAACAGTTTCCAGAGTCAAGAGTTCAGGTTCGGGTCTGCTCAGGGTCCTGACAGGCTAAAATCGAGCTGTCGGCCTTCGCTTGGATCTCATCTTAGATTCAGAATCTTTTTCCAACTTTGTTGGTTGTTGGCAGAATGTAGTTCCTTGTGGCTGTAGGACCTAAGTTTCTGTTTTCCGCTAGATATCAACCAAGGATCAGGCTTAGTTCCTAGAGGCCTCCTCTCATTTCCCACCATGTTGCCCTTCCCACAGCATGTCAGTTTGCTCTACAGTAGGAGAGCATCTCTCTGATAATTCACCTTAAGTTAAAGGGTTTGCTTGATTAGGTCAGGCCCACCCAGGATAATCTCTCTTTTGATTATCTCATAGGCAAATGATGATAACCTAATCATGAGAGAGATATCCCATCATGGTCACAAGTTTGGCCCATATTTTAGAGGAGGTAATTATACAGGCTATATACACCAGGGTGTGTAAATCTTGGGGACTATCTTAGAATTCTGCCATATGTATTTTCTCTAAACCATTGGAAAATAAAATATAAACATAATGCTTCATGACACCTAAATACTTGAGAATCCATTTTATGTGATGAAGGACATTCTCTTACAGTATACTATAATTATTAAGATCAGAAGATTAAAATGGTATAATTATATCTGTTTTTAGAGACCTTATTTGTATTTTGCAAATTGTCCCAAATTGTCCTTTATATTAAAAAGAGAGAGAGAGAGAGAGAGAAAACTGGTATAAGATATAATCTAGTCTCACATGTTGCATTGTCATGGTTCTTTAGTCTCCATTAATCTGGAATAGTTCTTCAACCTATATTTGTTTTGTTTCGTTTTTTATCACCTAGACACTTTCGAAGAGGGCAGCCCAGTTATTTTGTAAAATGTCCTTCATTTGGGGGTTGTCCGATATTTCCTAACTAGATTTAGTTAACGTATTTTTGTCAGGAAAATTGCAGAAGTTACATTTTGTCCTTCTCAGTGTATCATATCAAGAGGCACATATGTTGGTTGGTACCATTACTTAGTGAGGTTAAATTTTATCATATGGTTAAGGTGGTGTCTGCCAGGTTAGTTACCATAAAATTAGTTTCCCCATATTTAGTTCTACAAATTATTACTGAAGATGTACATCGTTCAGGAATAAAGAGTTAACAAGCACATATAAAAATAAACTATTGTCACATATCTCTATACAGACCACAAAGCACTTTGACATATAATCCTTTACAGTTAGTCAGTGAACAGGTATGAGTTTGGGTATCTGTCTGCTGGGCTCTCAAACTCTTGTCTTTCAAGATTTCTGTCCCTTGGTCATGCAGTACTCCCCTACATCAACATTGTCTCCTTCTCTAAAAATGATTTTCAACACAGTATCTTTACACCTTACTTTGTTTCATCAAGACAGCATACAAAAGTCTCCTCGAAAGATGATGTTCATGGTCTTAACCTTCTCACTCCATTCTTGAAATAGCTCTGCTTTTGTCATCATCTCACCAGTAAGAATAAAACAGGTCTTCTCAAGGTCACCAAAAATCTCCATTACACTAAATCCAATAGACATTTTTCTGTGTTGACCATTCTTCAGCTCTCGACAGCAGCCAACACAGTCAGCCACAATCTTGAAACATTCCCACTCTTGCCTTCTCTAGTAGCACATTTTATGGGTTTCTCCATTTTCCTGGTTATCCCTTTGAAGTCTCTTGATGTCTTAGATATTCCTTGCAGAGATACTATGCTGACTTGGCTCTCTCCACATGACCACTCATCCTCCAACAGATGAGCCCTGGGGTGGGCCCATGGCAGTTACTGGGTCCCAAAAGAGCAAATCACAGCATGCAGTGTCTTAAGATCTAAGCTCCGCTCTGGCCCTCCAAAAGTTCTACCACATTTTATAGGCCAAAGTGAATCACATGGCCCGCCCTGAATCAAGGGGGAAGAGAAATGGATTTCAAATCTCGATGAGAATAGCTACAAAGTCACATTGCAGAGGATGTAAATACAGGACATTGTGAAGAATTAGAGCCATTTTTTTTTTTCAATTAACCTACCTATGCTTAATCCACTAAACATTGCCCTGGATCAGAATGATGTCAGCTGCCCCATCTACTCTTCCTTCCGTTTCTGTATTTTTGGTCAGATACAGTTTCATGGTTCCCATAGCTTTTAACACACTCATGACACACGTTCAGGTATGTATATATAATTCGTTCTTTTCCTCTGAATCTTATTGAGATATAACATTGCATTAGTTTAAGGCATACAACATAATGACATGATATATGTATATACTGTGAATAATTACCACAATAAGTTTAGTTAACATTCATCCTCACACAGTAACAAATTCTTTCTCTTATGGTGAGAATTTTTAAGATTTACTTTTTTATCATATTTCAAATATATACTACAGTATTGTTAACTATAGTCACCAAGCTGCACATTACATTTCCAGGATTTATTTATCTTATAACTGAAGGTTTGTACCTTTAGATCACTTTTGCCAATTGCCACAACCCCGTCCCTGGCCTCTGGCAACCACCAATCTCCCTTCTGTATAGAGTTTGGTTTTTTGAGATTCCACAAATAAGTAAGATCATACAGTCTTTGTCTTTCTATGACTTCTTTAACTCTCATGCCCTTCTGATAAAGACCTTGGCTTCTCCCACACCCCTTCATGAAAATTTGCTCCTGACCATGACCTCCACTGGTCCTCTATCTGCCAGCATTATGTCACACCAGGTTCTGGGGCTACCAGATGATGTGAAGAGCATAGACAGGCATTTTGCAAGTACCCAGCAGAGCAGCATGACTGATTATAAGGTTTAGCATCACCTAAATTTTAATTTTCTTTCTTACTTCACCCAGCTCAAGTCAATCATTTTCTCTGCCATGTTTGTTGAGTCTTAGGGGAAAATTGGAGTATTTTTGAGAAAACTTCTGCCCCTTTATTATTCTAATTTCTTTCTACATTTCTAAGTGATTCTTTGCTTACAACAGATCCACCTTTGTGAACCTCATAAAATTAGAAATGAAAATTCTTTTATTCAAAATTGTATTAAAAGAGGGTACAACCAAACTATACAAACATTTGGAGAAGGGCTCCTCTTGATCATGGCATCCACAAAGGCCCACCTGAGCATTTTCTTTCTTGGAGTACCATTGGAATTACTAGGGTGGGCGGGCTTAGAAATAAGTATCCTTATGACGACCTGAAGGGATTCTCAGGGGCAGAATCACATGAGTGGGTAGAACTCAAGAATTCGTAATTTTTAAAATCTCTGCGGCCTCTAGAATTTTGATGATATAGAGAATTTGGAACCAATGCAATTCGAATTCTTCATCAGCCATGGTCAACCTAAATATTTTATAGGTAGAATGGTTCCCTGTTCATTTAAAATCAGCCAGAGAATGCCATCCAAACAAGGTCATGACAAGCCCAGAGCATTGGGTATGTTGACTAAGAGTCCATGTCATGGATTCTCAATGTAATTTTTGATCAATTCATTTGGACCAGTTTGAGCATTAATTCTGACTCCATTGGTGACCCTCTGCCCTAGTGGAATTAAAAATGAAGAGGTGAGCTCCTCTGTAGGTATTAAGATTCAGGATGATAAGATATCTTCATTCTGTAGCAGACAAGGAGGTAGCCTACTCCTTGAGGCAGATGAGACTGAATTCACAAAGAAATGATGGTGCCTTTTTCCTACGCATCACCAGAAGCATTCTTTGGGCATAGATGAAGAAGGGAAGGTGAAAGAAGTCAGGTGTGAGATGTAAGGCCAATTACTCTATTAACATTTTGAGATTCAGGGAGCTTTTGTATTTCAGGGTTGAGTGAGAATGAAGAAGTCAGTTTCAACTCAGAGAAAATATAGCAGTGCAGTTGTGCCGAACTTAAAAAAAAAATAAGGATAGCATGTGAAATATACTACCCATTTTTTTCAAGAAAGGGGAAAATACATTTGAAAGTTCTGTTGTGTGTTCTGGAAAGAAACCTGAAAGTTTACATAAGAAACTTGAAACAAAGATTATTCAATTAGAGGTGTGGGGTTTTGGCAGATGGTTGGGCAGGGATGGAAAGAGGGTATTTTTATCCTGTATTTTAAAAAAAATTCTTTTTAACTATATGATTTTATTGCTTATTTAAACATTTAAAATGCTTGAAGACCTACACATAATAGCAACTCTAGTCTTACTCATCTGTTGAGGGAATACCTAAAGAGAGACAATTGTGAATTCAGCAAAATGTTTACATTAATTGTATTTCATCAATCACAGCAGCATTTATACATGTTTGAAATAGAGTAGTGTGTATTAGTGCAAGACATTATTTACCCAGGCTATAGTGAAGTATATATGGTCTCATGGACACCTTAGAATGCCTCCTTCCCACGCCATGCCCTGGGGAAACCTTGGTTTCCTGTGTGCCCAGACCACCTGACATTCTTGGATCACTCTCCTTTCCACAAAGCAAGTGTTGGATAACTTTATATCTTAAAGTCCCTAATGTTTAAACCTTATAATAGTTGTAAAGGAGCTACTGTGATGCTTTAAAAGAACTCAAAACATTGGTTTCCCACCCTTCCCCAGGGTATGGCAGGCTGGTCTCCCTCTGCTCATGTTGGGAAAAATAGATGTTTCTCATTCGTCACATGTCTGTGTGTGTTCCATGTTCTCTAATTATGTTATTAATACTTCCAAAAAAGCATCTTTTAGTTCATGTTTTGGGAAGATTTACTCCTATTAGCAGCTCTCAAGCCCCTACACTGCCATGTCAGTACTTTGGCCTCATCGCATCTTCCTAGGACTTATACCCTGTGGTGCTATGTGCTAAATATTTTAAGGGCAGCCCTTACAACCCCACTGGGGAATGTTATAGGCACTTTAGCAGATTAAAGGCTCTGAAAAGTCCTGAGTAAAGTAACCTGTTTAACTTTATTTAAACCAGCATCTCCCAAATTCACTTCCTGCTAAACACTTTTTCAAAGAACATTTCTAAAAAGTTCTTGCCTAAATAATGTCAGCCTCCGTAAAGGAGATAAGGGAGGGGCTCGTTACCTCGCATGTGCCTTCCAATCCCAGGATCTCCTGCTTTCTCTGCAATAAAAAATGTATTTTTAACTCTGTAATCATTCTCTTTCCTTCTTCATCTTTGATTTATTTGTAGAAAATAAAACTAGTGTTCGTCCATGATTAATATGAATAGAGGTGAACTTTTAAAGCTAAAACCTTTCCTTAAAAAATCAGTGGAAAAAATAGAAATCTCACTCTAGTTGTTTGTAATTTAAAGAGAAAGGCTCCAAACTGTTTTTCCCCCCGCTTGGGTAACAAAAAGAAAGACAAAACAAAAAAACAAAAAAACAGGCCTTGTTAAGTATACATTTTCAGACATGTCAGTACACATTTTCAAAAGAAACCCCTTTGCTTTTGACTTGAATCACTTCCATCTTGGATCTGTAAGAAGCTTTTTCCTTTTTACTAAACCAATTAGAGACATTCCACTGACCTCTGTGAAGGGCAGGTAGTCCTGCCTCAGTCCTTGACGCCTGTCTCTGTTGTAGCAGATTATGGTGAAAAACCCAGTTCCATGTGGGCTGGCTGTATCTAGACAACGGCCACTGTGCCAGTGGGGGAATGAGCAAGTCAGCATTCCAGAACATTTAGCAAAGTAATAGTGTATTTCCATGTGAGCTTCTGTGGTGCCTCAATTTGGTTGCTTAAATGACTAGAATTATTCAGTGGCCCCCTGTTCTGGTTGTATAAAAATGCCCTCCATTCAGGAATGTTCTGTGTGGTCTGCCACATTTGGGATTCTCAGCCACATTGGAAATTCTATATTTAGACTCAAACCCCACCTCCTTCCAATGCTGTTAACCAGATCTCCAGGGTGTAGGCGACAGTTCAATTCAGTATATCTTTCTATTAATACTCCTTGGTCAACGAGTGGCATTTGTTTCCCATATACTTCTATGAAACAGAACAGCAAGGGCCAAGTGTTCTCTGGTTTATGAAAAAGGCCACATTTTGCTGAGTCAATTTGTCAAAGTTAAGTTAAAAAACCAAAAGGGTTTTCTCAGTCCTGCTATGTTCATGTGAATTTTTGATGTACCAGGAAATCAGATTTTAAAGGCAAGAAAATTAGTGAGGTGAGAATTTTAACTGGAACTCTGTGTGTGCCGGTGTTTGTTTTTCCAACTCTATTTAATGGGCAGGTTTAATTAAGAAGAAGAAAGATGCTATCAAGTCTTCCAACGGATTCTCATCTTCATGAAAATAGTAACAGAAACACATAAGCTTCTCCTTTTCTGAGAAGGACCAAACTGATATTCCATTCACGACCTTATGCTTATAGAGACAACATGGTCCTAGAAGTAAATAGACTTGCTTTGTCACTGCTAACCACAGTAATTTGGGATAATTTATTTTATCTCCCTGTTTCATTCTCCTTACATGTACAAATGAGTCTGTTTGTGAAGACTGAATGCTAAATTTTCTACTGCATATCTGAAAGCAAAATATCCGGCACAAAATAATCTTTCCATGCCTCTTCTCTCTCTCCCTTTCCTTCTCTTTATCATCATTCCCACTCACCCACCATCCACCTTTTCCCTTCCTTGTTCTTTCTCTTCTTGCTCCCTCCCTCCCTGCCTTCCCCCTTCCTATGGCATGCAGAGTCAATGTCACTTCCCTGTAATCTGTCACATAAGAAGTCCACTATATGAAGGAGGTTTCAGAGAAGCTGAGGAGCATCTATCCCATCCCTACCTCCACCTGATGAGCAGCTATGTTAGTAATATAGAAGAATATAATTTTGTTTTTTTGAGTTAAAAATCCAAATGCAGAAATCTAGTTGTCGGGGGTCTAAAAGAGGCCAACCTGCTTGATTTTTGTACAAATGCCACCCGTGTGGTTTTGCTCTCCTCTCCTTTAGATGGCACCATTTTACTGCAGTGAAGCCTCACAATTTCCCATTTCTCTCACTTCAATTAGCATTCATTGTGCGCGCGCGCGCACGCACACACACACACACACACACACACACAAAATCCTTCATTATGCTGGTGCCCAGTGGCATCTGATAATTAAGGAGGTACCTCAGCATTTCCATTATAAACCCCATTTTTTACATAAGATTGTAGCTCAGCAATGAAACTTACTGGTGAGGTCTTAACCTTGGGACATTTTAAAATAAGCATCACATTTGGCTTTTAGTGGGTCTGTCTTCTTCCTAACTATATGTGAAGTCTAGTCTAATAATTTGTTTCTTCTCCATATGACCCAAAAGGAATTAGAATTTTATCTAGGTTTTGATAATCTCAGATATCAGTTTGCATTAAATGGAAATGCAAAATGTGAAAGATATTTCAATAAAAAATCAAGAGGAATATAAGCTTTTGAATTTTGAGATTTGTTTTCCCAAAGATGTGTGTGTTTTCCAGTCGTTTCTGTCACCCTCTCCTTTTTTAATCTCTGGTCAAACCTACCACAATAAAGCAAAGTTAACTTCTGAGATGGTTAGCCAGACTGTCATCCGAAGTACATTCCCTTGGGAATTACCTACATAATCACTTCATTTCCTTGCTTCATTTTTTTCAGTAGTAACTTGATCATGGAACTAACAAAGGGTTGGAGATTTCACAATCTAAGATTTTCAGCCACTCCAACCACTGGAAAGGTGTCTGGGAATTACACTTGACATGTGTCCAAGTCAGGACTCCTGGGTATTTCAGAACAGTCCCTATTTCAGATATTCTGTCCTAGTATCAGCCATTGCAACAAATCATGCATCCTATTTTTTGGTCAGAGTGGGTTTTCAAATCTATTGGAAATATCTGTATATTTTCACATGCTGCTTCTACATGAACCAACCAAAATAAAATCTCAAACCAATGGTAGCTTTCTATTATCTGTACAGATGTCCCTTTCTTTAAAACTGTAGACAATTGAAAGTTACTTAAATGTTTCTATTTAATTTTCTAAGGCAGTACCATTAAAATTAAAATTTGTGAATTAACATAATGTAGTAAAATCATAGGTTTTTATCATTGATAAAGTTTTCTGCTCTATATGCACTTTGTATGGGCAGAATAAAATGTTTCAGGTACACATTTGAACCGATACAAACAGGTCACTGTTGTAAGAAGAAATGTTCTCGGATTTGCCCCCATGAAGAGTCCCAGCGGGTTTTGAGAGAGGGCATGCCTCCTGGAGTTGGAGGCAAGAGCAGAAGAAATATGTATCTGCAGTGTTATCAGAGACTTCTCAAGGTACTAGGAGAGAGTGACCATGAGGGGGACAGAATGGAATGCCTCATGTCTCTCATGGTGGGCTACCCTAAACCAATTTCACCTCTTACATTTTTGCTTCTTGTCAAATAGTAAGTTTAGATTTGCTTTTTGATTTTTTTCAATCTCAAAGTTTGTCTTGGATTTGAATTGCAGATGAGTCAGAGAAAGACATGGATAATGTGGGGATATGGAGGGCAAGAAGACCCCAAAGCCTTACAAATGGAGCCAGAGGGAGTGAGGGGATCCTCAAGATGAGCAAGGAGGTTGTCTGAAACCACGTGGCCTTTATTTGAGGGAAGGGACAGAATTTGACACACTATTGTAACCACAGAGTCTTTTCACAACAGCTCCAATTTCAGCACAATAATGTGTCCAGTTCACTCTCAGTTTTCCATGACGATCAGATACAAAGATCAATCAGTGATTCCAACTCTCAGAGAGTACAAAAAATTTGAACTCAAACCTTCTGATGGCATTAATGCCCACTGCAAGCCAGAGAAAACTGATTGCTTTTCCCTCCAGGGCACCTTTCTGTAGATTTACAAATGAACAGAGCCAAAGATGGAAAAAAGAGAGGTAAAGTACGGGAATAGTCACATCCATGTGATTTGTCTCTCTGCTACTCCCTGTAATTATATTGATGTCTTAAAGAACAATGTTCACAGCTGAGTCATAAGAATGAGAATAGAATTACTTTTGTGTAACTGATACAAATATGGAAAACAACTCCCTTCTTCCTCTAGCATTGACATCAAACTACAGGCCCTATTTCCCAACATAAAAATAGCTTGATTTTGAAATGCTAATGTAATTGTAAGTCGAGATGGATGACCAGGAAGGTTTAGCTAAGCAAGACTTGCCTAAAGGGAGGTGGTGAAAGAGTAGGAGCAGTGTAGTAGTGGCAGAAGCTGTCCGGAGGAGGTGGGGGTTAGTTACGTATATAAAAAAGGATAGTTGAGTCTAGGTTCTTGTACTGCAGTGAAAGGTTAGGAAAAGCATGACAGCTGTCACTGACAGATCAGTTAGCAAAGTTCTGGAAAAAAAAAAAAGTATCGCTAAGGGGTTAACTCTCGTTATTCAATGAAGCAAGAAACTGGAACAGAAACTGACATTTCAGAGTTTAAGTGGCTGTAGAAAGGGCTATTTTCACTTGGAAACACTGAAAAGTGGAACCATTATTGAAGACTGTAACAAGGTGATTTTACAACAAAACAGCATCTATAACTAAATATACCTCTACTCTTAAGTTTCTTGGGGCTCAAAATCTCCTGACTATAAATTATTCACAGAAGAGAAGTGGTCTCAAAGAGAGTAACAAAAGAGCATGTAGTCCTCTGGGCCAAAAATGGGCTTGACCCACTTCGCTGCCAGACAAACTCCTATTTATCCTTCAAGACCCAATTCCACATGTCCCGTCCCTTCTGTGAAAGCTTATTCAATTCTTTCCTCTCTCATAATCTTTCTTCTTCTACAGCCTTTTGTTCATACTTTTCCTATGTGAAATTTACTACTGTAAGACACTAGATTAGAAAGTCATTCTTTCTGATAGATTGAGATCTTCAGGATCAGATCTTCTTCATCTTTTGCATCCTCAGTGCTTGGTATAAGCCTTATATATAAGACCCAATAACATAACTAGATGTTGGCTAATGAATGCATGCATGCATGGATGCTAGAAAGGTCTTGCACTATGGTTAGTCCTTTACACTTGATGGGTTATGAAAAAATCACCAATGGCAAAAACAAAAACAAAAAACAGAAAGTTTTCATTGTGGCTGCTGTAGACATTTTGGCCTCTTTCCATACAGTAACCTAGTTTGAAGAGAATGCCCAGAAACCAACCTGTGTTTCAGAATGATGCCTAAACCTTCTTGGGAGGGATCAACCTGGTTGAGGATTTTGTTCCATCTTTAGCTCCAAGATTCAAGCCACCCCTGCTACTTGTGAAGAAAGATGACTGCTCATTTATGAGAAGCATTTGGTGCCTGGAAATGTGGTCGCTCAGCAGCAAACTGTTCAGATGCCTGGCAGCTGTTTCCTAGGATACCACACGTCAAGCACCTGCTGAATCATGAGCTTCAGTCCAATAACAATGGGCTTCTCTGACAAGATGTAGGAGGCTTGGGCTGGAGCAGATACCTGGCAACACACCTGACCTGCCCAATCTAAAATCGGGAGAATAAAAAGAGAAATGTGAGGTTTTACTCATTGAGAATGTATTTTTCATTGCTTCCATGGGAATAATGTATTCTCAGGTCAGAAAGAGCCAAACTTTTTACTCCATTCACTTTTGACAGATGGTCTCCCACTCTCCTTTATGTTTCTACTTGTTATCATATGAAACTAACTCCCTTTCAGGTCTTGCTGCACTGGCACTACTGGACTACTTACTTACAAGCAGAAGGTAAATGCTACACCACACCTTATAAACAAGGGTGCACTTTGTAACACTCTACCTTAAAAAGAAAACTACCGGTCAATGTGCAACAAATAGCAAATCATGGGCTGATTTCAATGAAACTCAAGGAAAATTTTCAATACTGAAGAGAAGATAAATTGAGAGACTGGTAAGGTTCAAACTTTATGGTTAAAATTTAAATACAAACCCAGATTCTATTTTCCAATTTGTCTTCATTCTCCTTGTAAATATCCATGATAATCTTTTATGATGCGGGGTATCATTGAAACTCCAAGACCCTGCAAAACATTAGAATAAGAAGCAACAAAATTTCTGGGCCTTGTATTGGAGTTCTGCCTACTAAATAATGCTTAATCCCTCATTTAAATTCCACATTCCTGCATCCTAAAATATGCAAGAATCATTTTGGTAGGAGATATTTTAAAGGTGGGTGTAACCAGTTGACCAAATCAAGGGAGAAAAAGCATTAAAAACTAGACTAGGACTTTGATTTTTATTAGAACTACACCTGGAACAGGATAAGCAGGTTGGAACTAAATTATTTAGGAAAATGAAACTAGCTAAAACTATAAAACAACAGTTTCTTCAGAAAAATATCTTTATACATCTGCCCCATCAAAGAGCTATTTACTGTTCATCTTGGGTCTTCCTTTTCCTCATATCCTAAAATTTCATACCCTGAATGAATCTTATGAAAAATTCAGTTATCAGAATACTTCAAAGTATAAACTGCTCGTGCTTACCTCAGTCTCTACCTCTTTGCACAGGAACTGTGCTTAAAATCAAATGTGATCATCTGATTCCTGGAGAGAAGAGATCCTGGGAGAGAAGAGACACTGATGACCATTTTTGCTGAAAGTGCATATTACGACAGCAGTTGAAAAGCCAAACTGTTGATCAAAATATACAGTTATTAATTCAATATCATACCAAATATGTTATTTTTCCCCCAAAATTGACTGATTTCATGAAATTTACCTTTTTTCAACAAATTGATTAGACACTATTGTATATTGTAAAACATATTAATCTATATATGTGGCAATCTAGAAAAGTTATATTCATAAAATAATAAAGGGCATGTTTTAAAAAAATATTTAATGCCATGGGGAAATGCTTATAATGTATTATTAAGGGAACAAAGAAGAAAAAAGTCTACATATAACATGATTCTAAATTTGTAAAAATGTTTAGGTGTTTATATTTATAAAATGCTAACAGTAATGACATCTAACCTATATTTGTAAATTATCACAAGTTATCTGTGTAAATAAAGAAGAATCAAGAAAAACAATGTTTCAAGATTTTAAGGAGTTATAGAGAAAATTATGACATGGAACTTTCAAAGCTCTGATTAAAGGAAACTAATGGTTCATTGCATAACAATGTCCAATATGAATATTTGATTTACTAAGGTATATTAAAATTCTGCTTGTGTTTAATTTAAAAAATTATTTCAACACATTCAGATGTAAGATGGGATCATCTGCACAAAAACACAAGAATAAAATGAAAAGAATGTCAGACATTTCAGGAAATTTTAAAATACGGTCCTTCCCCAAGCCTCTTTCAAAATGTGAAATTTCAAAAGAATTAGTAAGAAACTGCCCAGCTTATCAAGGAAGAAAATGCCAACATAAAAAATTCAACCTGTTTGCTTTATTAGATCAAATGTGTGTCATTTCTAAAAAATCACAAATGTGGTCTATTTATAAAATAAATCATGGTGATATTTAAAAGTTGAAATATTTTCTTGAAAGTACTCCAGTTTTCCTATGAATGAGCAGTAGGAATAATTTTTTTTTTTTTTAAATCCAGGAGCCATAACCTACATGACCCCATTTCTATGGAAGATGGTTTCATCTTCCCCTGCCACTGAGTCCTATGTATGAAAATGTGACCTTCCCCTTGGTGAATAAAACCTCATTCGAATGGGTGCACACTCTCCTTCACGTTTTGAAATATGTTTGCATAAGAATTTATTTATGGCTGAAAAGGTTCATGAGATTTTTCCCCCTTTCATTCTCTCAGGAATTTATTGATTCTATCAAATTAGCTAGTACTCACATGTATGGCTGAGTTCCCTGTGCCTTTACTTCTCTGAAGAAATGGGAATTACACACTGAGAGACCAATGATTTATGGAAATGTTTCAAAAGATTGTCCAAGTATTTGCAGATTTAACGTTTATAGGTGGCCATGCTTGAATTCTTCCTTTTGCAGGGGGAAAAATTTGAATAGGACAAATTAAGAGACTAGTGTATAGAAGCAAACACCCAAACTACTGAATCAAGCCAGCTGTGCACCTACCGCCCCCGCTTGTCTGGCCTTTAGTATAATCTTCTGGATGCTTATTCTGAAACTCCCCAGAAATGGACTATTAACTTCATGAGGCTAGACAAGAACACAGGAGTTTCTGGTTCCAGAATTATTAAAGAATTGATGGAAATCAACTTACCTTTTGATTTATATGGTATTTGATTATGATGACTTGAAGACATCATTCGCTACAGTGGAATTTTCAAATTTAGGGATGTATGACCACCTCAGGACACATCTCTATAAATGATTCCACTATTGGGATAGGAAATAAATGCACTGTTATTCCTGAAAAATGCTACCTATGTGGAATTCTAACTTGAAGGAAATAATTGCATTTTATACGCAGTGGCCCCGTCTTTTGTTAGCTTCCAAGACTTCTGCCAATGTAGGCTGTTCATCTTTGCAGAATTTCTACATTCAAATGCCATGGTGAGCCTGACTTCTAGTCACACTTGTATACTGTACATACCTAAAAGGTTAAGCCCTAAGGATAAAGTGGAGCACAGGTCCCTTTAACATGTGATGTAAAGGGCAGTCAGAGCAGGCAACTGGCTGTGTTGCTAGAAACCAGCACTATGGTCGTTCCACCTTGGTTACTTATGGGCTCTGGATTTCTCTGGCTAAGGGGCTCCTGGGTTGCCTGCTGGATGTTTGGGCCCACCTTGGGAATGTTTGATCAGTACACCTGCCCCTAATCTCTTGCTTCCGTTTCTTGACAAGTGAAGGCAGAATAATCCTATTCCATCAAAAGACAGCTCTAATGAAAGAACTCCTCTCCTGCTCTGCCTCACCTCTGCCACCCCACCCCTATCCTTGCCCAAGCCCAGCTGCAGGGAGGATGGAGCTCCAAGCCAGAAAGGAAGGAAACCTGTATCAGTGGGTAGAAAGCTCAGCGCCTATCTAAAAGGACTGTTCCCACCAAGATGAGACAATGTCTCCAGCTTCCAGGGTGGGAACTCCATCCCGTTCAAGGGAAAGGGCTCAGGGTGTTGGATGTGGGGAGGGACTCTGGCACTGCCCCTAAAGAAGAGGTGTTGGCCTTGAAGTGCTGCCTCTCAGGCAGGCATACCCTGCTGGCAAAATAAACAAGGAAGGGGTGTTCGTGTGGACAAATATAGCCCAGCCAGAGGTCTGCCTGTGGGAGGAGCCCTGTTTCCTTTTATCCTGGGTGTAGGATGGAAGACTTAAAACTGCAGCCAAGTAGGTGAGAGTAAGAATGAAGATTTTGATACTAATTGGAAGGTAAACACTTTTCAGTTTCCTCTCCCGATGGTAGACCACCTGTGTGCTTTCTCATCTATTCAATTCCATCCATTCATTGTTTCAATCAGCATAACCTGGGTGCCTGGGAAACTGCTGGATGCTGGAGGAAAAAAGATAACACTGCATGATCTCTGTCCACATAGAAGTCTCACCCAACTTCCAAAGCTCAATAAATCATGTCCCCTTAACTTGGTATTTTTTTCATGTAGTGTGATTCCCAAACTCAGGGAGAGCAAATGCAGTGAGCACTGCTCTCATGTGACACTAGGGAATTGGATACTGACTGTCAGACTGTGACATTGGGGAATTGGATGTGACACTGAGGAACTGGATATTGTTACACTGTGACACTGGGGAATTGGATACTGGCTGTTACCAAATTATAGGAAGCTGGGCTTGGAAAGATCGGAGATCTATCTAGCCAACACCCTTGTTTTCAAATGAGAAGACTGAACCAAGGCCCACAGGAAGTTCAAGGAAGATTAGGTCTCGCAGCGCCCTGACCCAGACCCAGCAGCCCCGGTCCTGTGCTGGTACAATCTATCCACCCTTGGGAGCCTTTCCTTCTACCTAATGCAGCTGAAGGTTTTCATTCAAATACAAAAACAGGGGAAGTGCTCATTTACACCACAAGTTTTTATGACAACTACTATCCATAGAGTAGTTTGGAGAACAGAGCCTTTCTCCTTAAGTAGTTCAGAAGCTAGTGCATCTACTGAATCAGTAGCAGCTGAATCTCCTTCATGATGATGCTAAATGCCTTGCATGCCTTTAGTATGAAGATTTATCTTAAAACAGGCTTTTCCTCCTGAAACAAACAAACAAAAAAACTAAATATGCTTTGAGTTTTCCTGAAGCTTCTCTTTTTTAAAAGAGCAAGTTAGTTCTAAAGATTAATCTTCTAAATTATTAGGGTTGAAAATCAAGCCTATAACTCTC
Organism: Pteropus alecto; assembly: GCF_000325575.1. Lineage (NCBI taxonomy): Eukaryota > Metazoa > Chordata > Mammalia > Chiroptera > Pteropodidae > Pteropus > Pteropus alecto. The sequence continues at coordinate 797,484 of NW_006442491.1, read as the reverse complement.
TCCTTTTTTTCCAACCAAGGATGCTCAATTTTAAAAACAACATTGCAAAATCCGAGGTCTTCTTTAATCTGCCATTAGAAGAAAAAAATATTTCATTAACAACATTTAAGATGAAATTTTAAGTGTTTTAATATAATCTCATTCATTTGATCCTGAAAAAAATTCTGAGATTAGCAAAAGAGGTGTTATAATCCCAATATTAAGTATGCAAATTATACATTTTAAAATGAAGAAATATATTTAAATTTTGGGGGGACTCTATATCACCCAGCAAACTAGTGGCAATACCAACATTAGAGTATAGTTCTGAGACCTTGCTGTGAAGCCACAGAAATGCACTACTATCGTCCTACCATTCTTCTCTGAAGATCACTGCTGAGTTAAGCTGACACATCATTACAACAATATGCTAGTATAAGAATAGACAGGTTAATAGAACAGAATAGAAAATCAGGAAATTTAGCATGGATAAAAATTTAGGATGGGATAAGAATGCTTTCCATAATAATAGGAAAAAAGTTAATGAGACGATTAGTTAAATCTTTGGAGAAAAAATAAAATTAGAGCCCTATATAATATCGTACATTCATTAACATCTATTTCAGATGAATTGTGGTTTTTTTAAAAGTTAAAAGATAAACATTAATATGTAATAGAAAAAGAATAAAAATCAGGGGGAAATAATTCCAGGATAGAAAGTATTGTGTAAGTGTGACAGCAAACAAAGATATTACCAAGTAAATAAGTGCTATATTTGATTATGTAAAATATCAAATTTCAAAATTCACACACCTACACACACGGACAACACAATATACACAAAAGACAAAAGACTAATAACTTTACTATATAAAGAGATGTTATAAATAAATAAGAAAAATATAAACACATCAATTGATTGGTAAGAAAGTTGGCAAGAGACAACTCACTGAAGAAGAAATAGAAATGAGTGGTAAATATCTGAAAGAATTTTTTGTAATAATTTGTAATCAAATTTCAATAATCTCAATAAATTTATCATATAATATGGATTCATATATTCAACATTTATCCTATTAAATTGGCCAACATTTTTCTTTTTAATGAATAGTTCCAGTACTTAGTGAAAGTGCTAAAAAATGAGCATTCGTATTGGCTCATGGAAATGTAAACTGGAATAACCATTCTAACAGTTAATTTTACAATAAATATAAGAACCTTAAAAATACATTATCTATGATCCTGCATTAGCTAGATGGGCCCAATATAATCATTAGGGTCCTTGGAAGAGGAAAGGAGGAGAGTAGAGAAGATGTGAGTATACAAATGAGGGATTTGATGATGGAGGAAAGGGCCACAAGCCAAGGAATACAGGAGGCCTCTATAAATTGGAAAAGGCATGGAAACAGCTCCTTCTCTAGAACCTCCAGAAAGAATGCAGCCCTGCTGACACCTTGGTTTTAGGACTCTGACCTTCAGAACTTTGTGATAGTAACTTTGTGTTTTTTTAAGTCACTAAAAAAAAAAAAAGTGCTTTTTTTTTATGACGTAGGATATACAATGTTAAGATATCAGATTATACTAAGGATTATAATAAGAGGTTGGAGAAGAGATGTTCACTGTAGCATTAGTTATAATTGTGTAGGGGGGGAGGAAACAGTCTAAGTATTCAATAGTAAAAAAGTCTAAACAAAGCATGGTATATGTGCAGAGGACTGAAATAATATGAAGTTAATAAAACCCTATAGTAGGCAAATACATTTAACTATGGGAACAATTTGCAATGTATTTCTAAGGGAAACATTACCAAAGAGTATACGCATTCATTCATTTATCCAACGCATTGAGCGATGGACTTAATTATGTAAATAATATTAACATATGTGTATGTAAAGAAAATACAGAAAATACAAAAGGATAATAACTGGTTACTTTTAAGTATTGAAAATTGTAAAGAAGACCATGAAAATCATTCATAATCCCACCATTGTTCACTTTAATGAACATGTGGTACCTTGGAAATCAGAGCAATAATTAAGTTATATGATATCATGCTTTAACATATCATGCTTTTTTCTAAAAAAAAAGTCATGCTCTTTTAATACAGCATGTTCCAACATTGTGTTTTTTTTCTAAGTTATAACGTCATGCTTTTTATTTTTGCTATAGTTCTCTTTAGAGTTTAATAATAATGATACAATGAAATGATAAAATAGTTCGAGCTGCTTTTTTTTCAACTAATTACCTTGAGCCACTTTAAGAGCTTTGATGCATGACCAAGGATTTTGACTGTAACTTACTGGATGCTTCCGAGACAGAGGGAGGAAGAGTTTGAGATGCAGGAAGTGGCTCCAGGATCTTCCTTGGCCTCCTGGTCTCCTAGCCCCTGTGGGCCTCTATACCGAAACTTCGCCATGTTTCTCTGCCAGATGGCGCATTTGAGAGAGATGTAAAAATGGGACTCACTGAAAGCGAAGCTGTACCATGGAACCAGCTGGTTCCACACCTATGAATTGCTTGTAAACTTTCTTCCACCTTTCTCTTATAAAGATTTGTCTCAGTGTGTGTTCTCAATACTGCAAAAATATGGCCATTCTTCCACATCATTCAAGATCAGAAACAGATTTCTTAAAAAAAAATAAAAAAGTCTTGTTATATAGTATGTGCGTCTACTAGTATGTGACATGGTCATTCAACCAATATTCAGCACAAAATTTGCATTAGCTATTACAGGGATACATGTATGGTATAGTTCCTGTCTACCAAGGATTTATTATCAAGTATATCAATATGTCTTTCCACCTCCCCCCCCAAAAAATACTTCCTTTGACCTCCTTCCCTCTCAAACTAGAGCTCCACATGTTTCCTTTTCAGTGCCACTCTTTAATGCTCACTATCTCTACTTTCTGACCAGTTATTACTCTATAACTTATCAGTCTGGTTTCCATTCCATTTTCCTTCAATAATCCACTGAGAGTCATAGCTTAAATGTCATCAAATATCAGCAATTGTGAGGTCCATCCAATTCTCCACCTTCCACCTACATTTTTTCTCTGAAACACACCTATTTGCCGATTATCCTCTAGCTGCAGAAAATCCTCTCTCGGTTTCCTCACAAGCTACTAAGATTTGCATGCTGCTCAGGGTTATGCTGCAATAAATGCCTTTTCTTGTTCCTTAGTCTTTCTCATGTGAACTTACTATTTTCTTATATATATGACTCCTAAATTTAGGTATCTAGCTCCCTATCTCCTGAATAAATACATATTTGAAATAACTCTCCAATCCTCAATATTTCCTCATCTCCATCACCAGTCCCTCATCTGCTATCACTAAAGTAATTGCCATAAGCCCCTAACTTGCCTTCTTGTCTCTGTCTTCATGCCCCTATGACCCTCTCCTTTACAATTACCTTTCTGAGTCAGGTATGGTCAGCATCCCTAAAGGCCTAAATGAAAACTTGAGGCATATAAGGAATAACTAAAACTAACATCTTCAGGAAAACTGTTATAAGTATTCAAATCCATGATGTGTTTGAAGGCGAAACGTGTCCCCCTCCCTGGAGTTATGCAGTGCCCAACCTGCATAACCATAATCAGGGGCTCAGGTTCTGTTCATTCATCCCTTAGTCACCACATCAGAATAATTAGGTTGAAAAACATGAAAAGGCCATTCAATCCCAATACTTTAGACTATCCATGTTTTCAACAAATAGTCTTTTGGTCTTTGCATGAACATCTCTAGTGACTAGGAATATACTATATCTAAAAGTATCTCTGTTCCTCTCTATTGAGTACAGAAAATGAACTTGCTGCCTCTTGAAGCTTCTATTTATTGGTAAATTTTACATACTTTGAGACTATGTAGAACAAGAAAGTATAAGAGGGTAACAGTTAAGGGTACAAGCTCAGATGATCAACAGAGCTATATCAAAGTATTTTTGTTATTTACTAATTGAACTTAGACAAATTTCTTAATATCTCTATCCCTTAGTTTCCTCGTCTGTAAAATGGGGATACTATTATTGCTTATCATCTTCCCTTCAGGATTTTGAGGATTAAATGAGGTGATGCCTATAGCAAGAGCATGAGGAGGCTAGACAGCAACTACCATACACGTATCTGCTTCTGCCTTAGTGGGGTTTTCATATTTTCTCAACCTCTCTGTGTTTTATATGATTAGTAGCTCCCCTCAAGCCCTGACCAACCGTATTCTTCAAGGTGTGCTCCTTCTGCACTGAGGTGTCTGGACTTGAACACTACCCTTTGATGAGATCTCCATGTCTCAGGGTGGTAAACTCACTCGGATTTACATTCAAACTCACTATTTTTCATGCAATCAAGAATCTTGTCAGGTGTTTGTATATTGTATATGTTTGCCTCTCTCCTTCTACACTGTGAGTTCCACAAGGATTCCTGTTGTCACTTGTGGCCCACCATGCCTGGCACATCACAGATAACCCACAAATATTTAATACATTTAAGTTCAGCTTTGATTCTGACCCACACTCCCTTCATGGAGTGGAAACAATTAGAGAGAGAAAGGACCTACTTTGATGTTTACACAATTCTCTTTAAACGCTCTTCTTTTTCTCTGTAACAGTCCTGGCTGTTAGTGTTTTCTTTCTTTCTTTTTTTTTTTAACAGCTTTATTTAGATATAATTCATATACCATAAACTTTACTCATTTAAAATGTACAATACTTCTGGTGGGACTGTAAATTGGTACAGCCACTATGGAAAATAGTATGGAGGTTCCTCAAAAAGCTAAGAATTGATCTACCATATGATCCAGCAATCCCTCTACTAAGTATTTACCCCAATTACTTGAAAACCCATATCCAAAAAGATATTTGCACACCGAAGTTCATAGCAGTATTATTCACAGTGGTAAGGACATGGAAGCAACCGAAGTGTCCTACGATAGATGATTGGATAAAGAAGCTGTGGTACATATATACAATGGAATATTACTCAGCCATAAGAAGAGATGAAATACTGCCTTTTGCGACAACATGGGTGGATCTTAAGATAATCATGCTAAGCGAAATAAGCTAGACAGAAATTGAAAACCACATGATATCATTTATATGTGGGGTATAAACCTAAAGCAACAAATGAAGAGGACAAACAAACAGAGACTCATGGACATGGACAATAAACTATTGGTTGCCAGAGGTGGAGGTAAGGGGAAGGGGGGAGGTAGTGGGGTAAAAGGGATCAAAGATGTGGTGACAGAAAGAAATCTAACTATTGAATTGTACACCTGAAACTGTACTGGATTTCATTAACCGGTGTCACTATAATAAAAAAAAAAAAAATACAGTACAGTAGTTTCACAATAGCTGTTCACAGATTTGTGCAATCATCACCACAATCTAATTTTAGAACATTATAATCACCCCCCCAAAAAGAGACCCCATACCTATCAGCAATCATTTCTCATTCTCAACCCCTAACTCAAGCCCTAGGTAATCACTAGATTTGCCTATTCTGGACATTTTATAGAAATAGAATGACACAGTATGTGGCCTTTTGTGTATGGCTTCTTTCACATAACACTGTTTTCAAATTTTGTCATTTATCAGATGTTCATTTCTTTTTTTTTTTTTCAATCTGTTATATGGATATGTCACATTTGTTTATTTATTAATCGGTTATTAATATTTGGATGGCTTCCACTTTTCTGTCACTTTTAGTGCTGTGTAGATCTTCTAATGAGGCTCATAGGAAGACAAGTAAAGGGCGATTTTCATCCTTGAGTAAATCATGAACTTTGAGATACATCCTAGGTCAGAGATGGCCCATGGTTTGTACACATGCCCCACTGCCACATGTCATGCCCATACCCTCATTTGGATACTTAGATCCCTGTGCTTTGGTGATTATTTCTTCCCTTCTTGGCTTTTTTTTTTTTTTTTTTTAAGATCACTAAGTATCAATATTCTGTGTGCTGTCGACACATTTTGATTTCTGGAGCTCTGTAACTCAGACTCAATCATCATGGAGTATGGGAAAGAATGAGCCTATTGTGTGTATGGAATCATTACTCAGTCATGAGCCCCTATTTTTTTTTTTTTTTTGGTGTTTTATAACCACTTCAGACCAGAAGCAATGCTGTGTACAATACTCTAGGTGTGTACATATGTGAACACAGGACATCACAGGAGAGATTCTCAACCAACTTATTTCTTCAAATATATACCCCTCCGCCCACACACACACAAACATATACTTTTTTTATTCTCCTTCAATGTAGACAACATGTCAGTCTCCTTTCAAACACCATTTGGAAAACCTGGCCATTTTTGGTAGTAATGAGGTACTTTTTTTCCTTATTCATATTAGTTGCTCAAAATTCCCACTCATGTAGCCTCAAAAATCACAGCTTAACCCTGACCAAAGAAGTTGCTAAATATGCTTATTTGTAATTAAGATGCCAACTATAATCAGATATGAAGTTCTATGAAGTCTTCCATTAAAGCTTTGTGTTATTCTATGTGGATATATTATTTATTTAAAAAATAATAATTATTTTGTGGTCTATAAAAGTAAATGCATAATATGTCCTATGAGAATATTCTTTGATTTTTTAATTAAAACTATTTATCTGCCAAATACTTTTCATCCTTCTTTTTTTTCCTCATTCAGGATATATTTCTGCTCTATAGTGGGTAAAATTTCCAGAATAACTCAAATTGAATACATATATAAAAATCCCCATTATCGTACTATACACTATGCCATCAACTTTCTTCTGTAAAAGATACCTCTTTTTGTGTCTTCATTTTCTATCACGAACTTTGAGGTGTGAAAAGTAGAGATAAAATATCAATATAGATGCCTGCAATTATCTCTAAATAGTTTTCTGCACACTCAAAAGCCTTCATTATGAACAAAAGTCTGATGTTCCTTCACACACTGATGAATGTTGACTTAGCTTGAGAAAAAAACTAATTAAAAATATTGTGGAAATGAAAACATGGTTGATATCAAATAGCCAAAAGGAATTATCCTCCTGCAGTGTAAACTATCTATGGAGTGTCGAAGTTCCTCGAATCAATTGTGGTTTCTAGAAACCAAAAAAAAAAAGAACTTATTCTTGTCTCCAAATGATAAAACAAAGGCTTTGTGAAAGTACACTCTACATTAAAGTGTGAAGGCTAGTTTTTAAGATGTTTTTCTTTTTAATTTTTGGATAACTAAAGACTAAAAAGATGTTTTAGCTAAGTAGAGTGTTTTAATTCATGGTCATTGAATAAGATTTGTAAAGTGGGATTTTTTTTTTATACTTTCTTATTCACCAACCCCTTATACCAGAATTTCATTTTGGAGTTTATCAGAAAAAAATGCCTTCCCAGCGCTGCTCTGTGCAGCCCTGTTTGCTAAGTTCTGCAGGGTTTGCCCACAAGTTCTACTTGAGTAAATCGTATTTAGACAACTGCGTATTTCATTTAGGCCTTTTGCAATGACTGGGCCAAGGTCAGTTTTATATTCTACTGAAATCATAAAGTGACACTTGAGATAAACAGAATGTTTACTCTCTCCATGTGAGCTGAGGCTGATATGTAAATTTATCCTCATTCTTTCATTGAATTTGCATTTACCCTCTTAGCCAAACACTACATGGTTCCAAATCAAACAGTTTTAATGATGGTCAACTCTTTATGACCGATGGCCATATCAGAGAAAAAGAAACAGCAATTTAGATTAAAATGAAAGGCACAGCCCAAACATAACTCTCCTCTCTAGGTTAGTGGTAATTGGATGAACTTTCCATACGAGGTGTTTTGATGCTTCGCTGCTTAGCAGTAATTACCACAGTCTTCCGGCTTTGTGTGTGCCTGTTCTACCTCTCGTTATCTGCTGCAAACACACCACACTCACCTATCATCAGTATTTTTTCCCCTTCAAAAAAACCAGGTACGTATAAACTGATTCTTTATATTAAAAAAAAGGAAAAAATAAAGGAGTGCATAAAAGGAAGACATGATCCTCTCTGCAAATTAAATATTTCTTGGCTAACTGTAGCAAGAAAGAGACACAATAAATAATGAAAATACACAAAGTGAGACATGAAAATTAAAACCCTGGTTTTGGTAGGGAAGTGTTATTGTCTTATAAGATTATTCCATTTCCAGTGTGAAGTTCTATAAAGGTGAATGGGTCCCCAGGGCAGGAGGGTGTGTTACTTACTCCAAGGTGAATAGGAATCTCACAGGCAGGAAGCCAAGAGCATCCAAATAGCCTCCAGGCCCATGAAAAGCCACTACCAGAGGCTTAAATCTCACAGATGCAGTTAAACAAGGGTGAGCCTCAGAGAACATGAGGGATAAAATTAGTACCTGTGTTTGCTCTCCATTCTTTCTGAACAAAAGGAGCTATTTCTGTGTTATGAGTTTGCAGAACACAGAGAGGATTAAGCAATAGGACCACACAACTCCTTGCTTTTAGGCTGGGGGCTGGGTTAAAGACTTGGGCCTAGCTCCCAAGTGGAGTTAGAGACCATTGGGTTCTTAATCTCTCCTGAAATTTGGGCATTTTGGACCTTGCTCAGAGTGGGAATAAAGTTTGGGTACCTGCTGTATAACCCTTCTTGTGTTGTTTTGTTCAGGCACAAATGCAATGTTAGCAAGTTCAAAGCAAAGGGTCTCAGAAACAGGCTGCACAAAGAAGAAAAAAAGTGGCATTCTTTAGAGGGACTCCCAGCTTCTGCTTCCTGTAAAGAATGAAAAATGAAGACTGTTGGCACTAAGCTTTGCTAGGTTGCCTAAGATCTCCCACTTGGAATGTCAGACTCATCAGTAAATGACTTGCTCCAGCAACAGAACTAACATAATTCACACCATCGATACAAGACAAGTGTCTCTGCCCAACTTCAGTGCTTGTCTTATGAAGAAGACGAAGAAAAAGAAAGGAAAAGAGAAAGCAAAGAGGCAAGGGGGGTGATTGGGGGATAGGTGGGGGACACAGTTTCCTTTTCAGTGTGGCTGTCAAATGGCGATCTAATTGTAGCTGGGCTGCAGGAGAGCAGATAGCTTTTCTGAAGCCGCAAGTATTTCTGCCATTCATGAGGCCGAAGGATGCCACACACAGTCTGTTTGTTCAACATAAGCAAACAGATTGTAAACTGGCTGATAATTTTTGTACTGACAATGTCATTTACAGCTGTCAGCCTTTCGTCTGCCTTGTTTGCTTTATTCAAATATGAACCAAGTGGACCTCCCTTCCAGCGCTTTCTTCTGCATTAAAATCACATCCATTCCCTTCCAAGCTGTCTTATCTAAAATTCATTGGAGGCCAATCAGTTGGCTGAATGCTTTATCGTTTCCATGGAGGCAAGAAGTCCAGTGTGGACTTTCGGGGATTAGGAAGTTTCAGATTTACAGCCTTGAAGTGCACATTTCTTTCAGCTGGCTTCTTTTGATTGCAGAGAGGCAGGAAATTTAAATTTAAATATAATTTTATGTCTGAGCTGGGAAGCAATGCTTTACAAAATGTAATCGTTCTAGTTTGCAGCTGTATCACACCGGCACTTGGCCTTTTCTCTGCTGGTCTTGTCTTTGGAATGTGCCGCCTTTGGGACACATATTGGCATTTGTCCTGTGGGCCTCTAGGTCACGACAGCTCCTCTGCTGGCTGATAGTGCTCGATCTCACCTCTATTCCTTGTAAACTTTTACTGGTGTCTGCCTGCCACAGTATTGAAACCTCCTTTGTTTTTAGTGGAGGTTGCAGTACATTCCATTAGTAATTCACATTAGACAAGTTGTCTGGTGTTAGGTAGGAAGTTGTAGCTATTACTACTTTGCTCAGAGGGTGCAGCACATTCTAAAAAAAGAAAGAAAGAAAGAAAGCAGTGTCATCACCTACCGCCCGGCATCTGGTACTGGCAATTGGACTTCAAAAGCTCCTGATTCCAAGATACGCCCCTCTTTGAGCTTCAGTCTCATGTTTTAAGGGCAGCATCAACCCAGAAGCATCTTTTCAATGAGAGCAGGGTTGCTGCCTTTGCTGAGTAAAGAGTGGTCCTTCAGAAAACCTGCAATTGCTAGTCTCAGTCCAGTGAGTCAGATCCTAAATGCCATCTACCATGTATTTATGTTGTAACCTTTAAAACATAGTGTCAATGGCTGATGCACTCTGATTTGAATCATGACTGTGGCAATTTGTTTAAACTCTCATTTTCTCAGTCCTTAAAATGAGCACAATGTTAATCAACCCCAATAAATGAATACCAAGAATAAATTATATTTCACAAGAAATTTATCACAAAACTTATACATATCTAAGATAAATATTAAGGTCTATCCCAACTCAAATATGCAACTTTTCCTTTAAGTCTAGTGCAATCAGCCTCAAATATGTATTTAGTACAAACTCTTAGCTTAAGAAACAAAATTCTAGTAGGTGTCCCAAATAAATAATAGACAAGAAGTCATTTGAGAAGAGTTCTAAATAGTGTTCATTCTGATGTTAGATGGAATCTCATTGAAAATATAACAAAATTAAAGTTTCAGAGAAAAGAGGTCTCAGTAGAGACTGAAAAAAGGGGGCTAGTTATTCAATCTATTTGGTAAACATAAGAAGAATATAGTGCATTTGGAAAGCTAGTAATTTTAAGTGATACCTGTGTGCGTTTATAAAATAGATCAAATTACTTACTGTTGAGTGAACCAGTATATTGTAAGGACTTGTCAATTTTTTAATACAGAATTTTATTACCAGTCTATGGTCCCAAGGATTATGTGTCCGGCTTCTAGAAGCCACTAGTACCCTCATTACAACTGAGTCCTCAAATTCGTATGACTTCAAAGGAGCCCTTCTGGTTGCGAAAGAAAGCATTAGTCTTTGCTTATGATCTTTAAGCCTTAAATTCTACTCTGGTGTGTGTGGAGAGGCAAATACTTAGCAGACTGTTATCAACATCTTTGTGTTTTAAGACTATTGATATTATTATAATTTTAATACCATTAATTAAAATAAAATTGATCTATTTACTAAGTGTTCCATGTAGTAGATACCATACAGTTGACCAACCACTAAAGTATATATTTAGCACCTATCCTTTACCATATTAAATACACAGTCCTGTACCCTTTATGAGCAATTCTAAAAAGCAAGAAGCTCTGAATATTGAAATTTTTACACCAAAACTCAATTGGTGGCTAAAACTGAGGTAAACTGAACTGAGACTGTGTGAAGTTTTTGTTTGTTCTGCATGCATTTGCTGCAGAAATATTTGTGTTTGGTTATAAAATTGCTCCCCCAGACCTCACTGAGAATGTTATTAAATATATACAGTGTTCCTCATCTTTTTGAAATCTTGAATTGGACCCAAGCATTTTGGACAACATAGTGCTTACCTATCTAAGGTATGTTCCATGAGGCTCTGTGGGAAGCAAACAATTAAAACTTTGGCTAATTGTCCTCTGTTGGGAACAGACAAAAAGGAACATCATAATTTGAAAAGGAAGATGTTACTCTGTTCATATAAAAGAGTGCAGAAAGGAATTGAACAGTAAGGCAATGCTATAGTGGTAGATTTGGCCCGGACAGTTGCCAGCATCCACTTGATGTCTGACACACACTAGGTAGAGAGGAAAAGGGATGAATGATAAAGCAAATAGGGTAAAATAGAAACAAATGTGTAATCTGAATAAAGGGTGTATGGTATGGTATTTCTTCGTTTTATTATCATAACACTCTATAAGCTTGAAATCAAAACAAAATAATTTTTTTAGAAGTCAGTAAAACCCCAAAGAGAGGAGCAAAGAAAGAGAGAAGAGAATAATCTCATTAGATATTTTCTTTCCCTTTTCTTTCAGATGGCTGAAGCTCAAGTGAGGGAACAGAAACACAACAAGAAGGGGAATAAGAGAGTATGGAAGAACAAAGGACAAATGAGTGGCGGAAAAAGGAGAGAGAGAAGAGAATCACATCTGAAAACCATATTTTAATGTTATCTAAGTCTTCAGTAGTAGCTTACCAAATATCTCCAACCGTGGGGTCTTGGCCAGGTTTCTTAATCTGTTATGCCTCAGTTTCTTCATCTGTAAAATGGGAGTAACAGAACCCGAACAAGATTGTCATGAAGAATTAACAAATAGAGAGTTCAGAATATGGCTGATATATAGTCCACACTCAACAGACATTTACCATCTTTATTCTTTGTGATATTTATTGCCGTTACTATTGCTATGTGCCAAGGTTGTTGCACGAACCTCCATTTTTCCTTACAACAGCCCAAGAGAAGCTACATTTATGGGCAGGTGAGCAGGTAAGCTAATCAGTCCGTCTTTCTTCTTCTCTCTCTGGGGCATTTGCCCACAGGTAGTGATGTTCTGGTAAATCTCTAACAACTGGCTCTCTAAAAAAAATGTGTGTGCGTGTGTGTGTGTGTGTATGTGTGTGTGTGTGTGTTTATTTACTTATTATAGATTTTGCTGATATAATGAATAGGTAGCACACATTTACAATTATAAACAAACAACAATAAAATATAAAATACTCTTTATTTTAAATGCTATATAGCCAATTGATTCAAATAGAATGCTTTTGTTGATTATTGCTGAACTTTTGTATTAATAGCCAACTTACGGTTGTATTCAACTACAGGTTTTGAAAACTGGACCACAAATAAACCCCCGATTTTATCAGATTCATCAAAGAAGTTGCTCATCTCATTAATGAATTAGTGTTAGTTGATATTTTTGTTGATGTTAACTCGTAAAATGAAAAGGAAACAATGAAAACATGTGTTGGAAATTCATTTGTTCATCAATAATGTTAAGTGGCTTCTTCACTAAATTGGAGAATAATTTTCAAATACTGGAAGAATACTTCCTCAAATGTATGCTTTCACAGTACAGTGGCTGCAAATACAGTACACTTTAAAGTTTAAATTGCTATATTAACACTTTCCCCACCACTTCTTCAGTTAACAAAATAATATATCAAGCTCTGACTTGTAGCATTTACCTGTTTCCATGGTGTAAATATTCTCATCAGGGCTGATTTCAAGCTATTATGTCCCTGAACATGTATTTGGGAAGAAATGCTAGTATTATACCATTATCTACAAGTTTCCAGAAGGAAGTAACATTTGAACTTAAGTTTTTATAGACAGAATTTTTTTATAGACAGAAATGGAAGAAAGGGCATCTCAGGCAAAACACCTTAAATAAAAGCAAAATAGGGAAACCATTTTGACATAGAGAGGTAAGGAAGGGCTTAGACAGGACACTAAGACAAAATGGGATCATGAAAAGGAAATCTGGAGTCAGACTTGGAAAGACTCTGAGTATCTTTCTTATCCTAAGAACTTTCCCTTTATCTCACTAAAGATTTTTTTTTTCTGATTGGGTGAGGGATACTTTGCATGTTTATATTGTTTTGGTTTATCATTTTGTGAAATGGAGGCCAGAGGAAACAAAGAGAAAAATGTAAAATAATCAGACTCAATCTGTAAGGTCATTACCCTAATAGCCAGAGACCTGAGGGTTGGGAGCTGGCTGACTGTAGGACGGGTGAGTTAGGAGGAATTTACAAAGTACCAGAAGGAAGGAAACTCTGTGCCAGGTTACAGCAACAAGAATGTCAGCTGCAGTGAACCTGGATCAAACTTGACATATAGTCATCCATGTCTCTAACAACCATGTCAAGGCCTGGCACCTAGAAAGTGCTAATGAATGAACAGCCGAAATGGGAAGCAGGGTCAATAGGGAGAGTTCAAATGTGTGAAATAGCTTCAAATAGCATCAAGTTCTATATAAATGCAACACATTCTTTATTAAAGTGTAAGCAAGGATTTTATCTGATTAAACCAGTTCTAGTGAGTAGTTAAAAGCATTAATTGCAATTGCTTCTCAGCCTTGTGGCTAAGATCAAGTGTAAAAGCGTTAATTGCAATTCATAATAGGAGCCATACAGGTGTTATTGAAATAATGTCGATAACAAGAGAGTTTTGGAATCTGGGTCACATTTTTTCTGGGTACCTATATTTTGTACTATCATTCCAACACCACCTTTATTCTTTGTTACGGCTCCCTTTTCATGGAGTTAATAATCTGCAAACAGTCTATTAAATGCATTTATGGAAGCTCCTAATTAAGAAATGCTTTTTAGGAATCCATCTGGGAACAATTCAGGGCCTTTTTTTAATTCAAAGCTTCCTTTTCCTCCAGGTGGAGAGAAGTTGAGAAAGGTTATAGTGAAGTACAAAAATTAACTGTGAATCCAGATTCTGAAGCATATTAATAGCTGTACACATCCTTGTCTGAACCTGGGGCATGACTTTAATACTTTAAAGTACAGAGCTCCTGAATGATAAGAAGTCTGTGTCCGTGGGTTACCATTATATGTGCAAAGCTGGTTAATAATTACAGATTTCTCTGCAAATCACTGCAGTGTGGCTGATCACCAGGGAATGATGGATTTCTACCTATGACTTGGCAACAACTTAGCTCCACCGGTTTTATTCTGAATCTGATAAGAGATAGCACTCCTGCCCCTGCCTTTATCAATTTTTATTCTTCTGATGTTTGTTTCTTGGTGTTACCAGTAGCAATTGACTACTTCCAGGCCTGTAGGTGTTAATCTGACCTTCTAAGTCTTTGGCTGAGGGATTGGGAGGATGGGGGCTGAGACATGTCAAGTTTCACTACATGATGCAATGACTTAATTTACTGAATCATAGCTCCTAATTTTCCTGGAATCCAGGAAACATAACCTTGATTATTCTAGATTCAAGGGCTGAACTTTTAAAGACCAGTTGTTAGATAATTTCCCTCTTTAAATGGAGATCTCCAAAAAAAATGTTGTGTCATTTTGTGAAAACTTTTATCAAAATTTAACATAAGTAAAAATGAACATATCATAAATGTATCATCCTGAATATCTTCACAAACCAAGCGTGTCCTATAACCAGCACCCAGATTAAGAAACAGAACACCCCAGCCCTTGGAAGGCCCAGCTGAGCTCTTTTCCAGTCACTTCATCCTCCCAAGGATCTCCACTGTCTGTCCAGCAACATAGATTAGTTCTGAGCTCCACATAAATGGAACCATACAATGTTTACTTTTTTATGTCAGGCTTTATATACTCAAATTTATTGTTGTAAAAGTCAACCATATTTTTGTATTTCTATATATCCTATTATTTCTTATTGTTGTATACTATTCCTTTGTGGGAATATCACTATTCATTCTAAATGTACCATTTTTTTTTTTTACCTTCAAAATATCTGGGAGAAGGATTGTCAACACACCCTAACACATTAAGATGTGTTTTTGAATCCTTTTCATTATCTTATCCATCTCCAAAATCTAATTATTCTAATAAACTTACATTGATTTTGTGGCTTTATCCTCCTCCCCATCAGAGTCACCTTATAAACATCACTTAAGAGCACAGATCTGACTACATCTCCCTCTACTCAAAATCTTTACCACTGCAATCTCCGCACCTAAGCACCAATAGCCCTTCACAGCTTGGCTCTTTCTTGTAATTTATTTACCCTACTTTAAAAATACTTGACCTAATTTTTGTTTCTGGGACTCTATCAGCATTTTCCTGCCTCTGGGCACTTACTCAAGGATTTTTTCAGCATGGAAATCATTTCTCCCCTGTATTCAATTGTCACAAATAGCCAGCCAGCTCATTCTTGAAGACCCAGATCATATTATCCCCAGCCTTGATGCCCAGGATGTCATTCTGTAAGGATCTGCCTCTCCTGATCTATTGTGAACTTCTAGGTGGCTGAGATCCTTGGATTCCCCTCCAGGCTCTTGCCTTTGTTCAGGTATCTGCTCGATGGCAGTAGTGGGATATGGCAATAGGCTCTTTTCCACACTCCCTGGTTACCCTCTCTCTCTTTTTTCCAGAACAATACCTGTGGGATGGCATACCTTTTAAGGGTTGAAGGTCTTACAGAAGATGAGAAGTAGAGAGCTATTCTGGTGACCAGTTAAAGAAGATTCATATCCAAGCTTGTTTTTCTCGAAAAACTCTCACCAAATGTAATTTCTTGGAATTGTTCTCTAGGAAGAATGAAGAGCAGAACATTATATACATGAGGAGCTAAAATACCAGAAGTTCCATCAAAATGGAGGTGGGACCAGCAAAAAGTGGAGACAGGACAGAGAGAAGGGAGTATGAAGAAAAACAGAGCAAACTTTGCATCATTGTTGTTTTATTTATGCAAAATAGTCCTTGGTCTGAAAATAGTATCACCATTTACACTGAAATATCACAGTTACCTTATTTTTTTACCTAATATTCCTGTCATGTTTCTCTGACTTATGAATTTATGTGAAAAGTCTTCTAATGGTAGAAAATTTGAATTATATGCAGTTATACAGTCAATGAAGCAACTTTTCTAAAATTAATATGATCATGTAAAATTAGGATTTCCAAGAAAAATGTACTCTTGGTTATATTGTTACTGACTGTAAAGCCCATTCTATTTTTGATTAGACTTTCTCTATGATCTTGGAAAACAATTTCAACAAGAGGCTCTCTAGCTGGGTTCAGAAGAAATCAAGTGAATACGCTCAATATCCAGGAATTAGCTGAAAACAATTTCATTCAGAGGGGAGAAATTAAGTAGTGAATCCAAGTTATAAAGTTAAAAATTGGCCAGTTATAGCAATAATATATCAACTCTCAACACATCCCTTCCTCTCTTGGCATGTGACCTCAAGATTATCACCTGAAGAAAATAAGTTCTTTGAAAATAAAAGTAATTAAGAATTGGTTGGAATTTATACTGCATTTTAAACAGCTCATTCACATTCTCTTTGTACCTTAAAAGACCAATTCAAAATCTGTGAAGAGCATAAAGCAAGAGGCAGCTGGAAAAAAGTCTTAAAATGATAAATGTAATGTTTCATGTAGGCAACTGGAATTTTTTTTGCAGTGTTACTGTCTTGGCCTGCTGACAGCATGATTTAATGCCCTGGTTGCTCCATGGGTTGACATGGCAACCATGGAAAATGCCATAAATATCTCAGTTGTGGACATGAATGGTATGTTTACATTGTGTGCGGTGTATTGTATGACATGTGGTGACTGTTGTCCCATCCAGTTGGAAACGTCTGGAATTGACAGCCATTTTTTAGAGTCATCTGAGCTAAAATGACTCTCTTGACAGATACTTTACTGAAAGTCCAGAGCTGTGCATTTTTGTGTATATTTGAGAAATTAAACTCGGAATTTAATGGGACACAGGGCCTTAACAGTTTGCCATGTACTATAAGCCACTTTCTTTTTCAGAGTCCAATGTTGGATTCCTTCTCCATTCAGCATAGTAGCAAGCAAATAAGACATTTATTCAAAATAGAATTTAGTGAGGACTTTCATAGATTTACTAAAACTCAAATCCTAGAATTGGAAAGATTTTCTAAGTAACTTCAAGTCCAACTATTTTATTCCTTAGACAATGTAACAAAGACATGGCTTATTTGCTTCATGCTTCAAGTCCTCTAAGGAAAACACTACATCTATACTTCTATGAGCTTAGAATATTTTTGTACATTCAAAGAAATGTGAATCATGTTTGAAACATAAAAGGAAAAGAATCTAAAAATGATCGTGTTACATTGACTCTCAATTCTCCCAAAGACCACCAGAAAAATCTACTTATCAAGCAAAACTATGTTTACAAGAGCCACTTGGTTTGGTAGGGGAAGCAAAATTTAGTCATTGAAGAGCAGACAAATCTATCACATTATAGCAAGGGAGAACATCATCTTAATGGGTCTTAGTGACTTAAAATGAAAATTAAGGTAGGATATCAATAGTAGCTTTAAGCTCCAGGCTGGTTCTTTTTAAGGTGGTTCTTGACAGGTGGAGAACTGGCTTGGGCTAGACAGAGTTTACAATATTATTTTAGATTATTGGCAAAACCAGGTAAGGATTTTGAAGAATGTCTTGCTAAGGAAGCTCTTAGTTTTGATAACTAAATTGCTTAATTGATTTATGGTCTCATCCTCCAGAAACAAGGATTCTCGGAACAAACAAATTTCTTGGAACAAACAAGCTACTTCTACTTGGTCTCAGCATTATTTAACATATAGACAAAAAAGAGAAACTAGTTTTAGCATTGTTTAACATAGGGTCAAGCAATTACAGTGGTTTCTGTTCTCAGTAGCATTCTTAATCTTAATCTTTTTGAGCCTTGTTTATTCATTCACCCTTTCACTAATCATATACTGAGCATTAACTGAATGCACCCACTTAGGATTTAAAAGTGAAACTTGATACCTGCCCTCAAGGAACCCACAATATATATTCTTGGGTCCTTTTAATGTGTTACTATTCTGTTAGACTCTTCTAAGTTGCAAGGAACCAAGGCAGGTAAGGCAAGGAGCCAAATAACCACTGATGAATATTTTTATCATAAGAGCTTTCCAGTAAATTAGAAACACAAGAACCTATCTCAGCAGTCACAAAGCCTGCTCTCCTAGAGACCAAAAATACTTTTGACCATAGTTCAGGCTATTGTAGAAGCTCTGGTGATCCTATAGTCACTTTGAGAGGTCCTATCGCATTTCCCAGAGGAGAAGATTTGTTAGTTGATTAGTCACAGTCTAGGGTAGAATATCACTACTTTCCCATATTTTCATGCCACAACAACATATCCACCAGCTCACTGACAATGATGTCCCTAAATCAGTGCCAGGACCTAGTTGTGTGTCACTAGATCATGGCTGAGTCCTTGCCCAATCAACTATGGCTCATGAAATAGGTTACATGACAAGATGTATAAGAAATTACCTGGAGCATATTGCTTTCAAAGCTCCTTGTATGGTAGGCTCTCAAAAATCCAGGGTGAATATATATTAGTTGGTAGAATCATAAAATGTTAGAACTTGATACTAGAAGTAATTTCAACTACATGCATTTTTTTCTTTATAGATATTGTCTCATTGAATCCTACTTCTTTTAGTTGAAGCTCAAACCTTCACTAGGGTCACATCTAGCTGTCTTTACTAAAGTTACTTTGTTGCTTTGGTTTGTTTTTAAAATTTTTCATGTCACAGTATCTTATTAGATTCAAAATAATTATGGAGAATATCTCGATGAACAAACAAATAGAAACAACCAGGGAATTGAAATAAGAAATGTTTAAACGCTTAGTCTTTCTTTTCCTTTTTTTCTTTCACTTTAATCTTGGTTTTGCAGAAGAAGCAAAATATTGTCAGTGAAAAATAGACAAATTTGTCACATCTTAATTTGATGGTAAAGAATTGCCTTCAATCATTGACCTTTATTTCTTTGTCTTGGGATCAAATTGTAACTATGGAGCCTGGTGTAACATGACACCTGAGCGAAAAGGGTTTAACCTCGTTGTTGAAGGTAACAAGCATTGTCCTTCTCATGCCCATCAGGTATTGATGTGTTTGGTTTACAGACTCATTCATCACAATGCTGTGAGCAGTCATCTGTCACATCAAGAGGTGGCTTTGTCTCCCAGAGTTCTAATTTACCTTGTTTAAATCTAAGAATTGGCACTGAAAAAGTGAAAACTCCTCTGTGTTCTTCCACGTAAAACACATGGAGGCCATTTTTAACGTTTTGGAGGTGCAGCACACAGAAGACTCCTGGTTAAACCATTCCTGTCCTATGGAATATCCTCATTGTGAGAGACCAAATTTTCAGCTCACTTTATTCATGGCTGACTTCTGTGACTTCCCAAATGACACTATCATGGAAGGGATAAAAGCAGAAACACAGGTAAAACGGTCACAAATGTAGTGCTCAGATGTGAAGAAGAAATGCCACTAGAAGCAACGATACTCCAAGTAGCAATGAGCACAGATAGCACCCAAATCTTGGTTTCTAATATCTTTCTCCAGTCAAAGGAACCAGTGCTCCTCAGAGAAATGTTTGATTCTATGATTGGGGCAGAGAATATATAAGATGATCCGGCTGCAATTTATAGTGCCTAGAAACATGGAAATGTTTTAAAAAAAGAAGCACACAACAATGGAAAAATATCAAAGGAACACAGGAGCCAACTGAAAGAGTTCCTATTGGCCAAAGCTGGAAAAATTTGAGCAACAAAACTAATAAAATAGTATTAGACTATAAAACAAAGCATTAAATAAATATCCATGAGTCTGATAAAATAAATCAATAAATTTGGTAGAATAGACAAAGTTCCCATGAAAAAAAATCCCAAATATTTTATGTAGGTTCTCTGCCCTACATGGAGCATAACCCCTGATTCCTTACATGTGAGCTACACACAGTGACTGCCTCCCAAAGAGCACAGTACAGAAAAGGGTAAAAACAATAACTTTATAGTGGATAAAACTGATGAACACCACCTCATCCAGGTAATCAAAGTTAACATTAAGAGTGATGTCATTTTGATAGTATGTACCATTGATATGATGGGATGAAAATGGCACTTTATTCTGTGGTCTTCTTCCCCAAAACTCTTAACCCAAAACTAACAAAAAGCAAATTATTAGACAAATCCTAAATGAGGGAAATTTTACAAAATGCCTGATCAGCACTCCTCTAAACCATCGAGATCGTCAAAAACAAGGGAAGTCTGAGAAAGAGGAGCCTACGGAGACATGACAAGTGAATGTAATGTGGTGTCCTGGATGGAATCCGAGACCAGAAAAAAATCAGTGAAAACTAAGGAAAACTAAATAAAATATAGACTTTAGTTAATAATAATGTATCAGTTATTTAAAATTATTAGAAAAACAAAAGAAATGTCTTTATTTTTCCAATTCACATAATCCCCCTCACAATGCTCCACTCTTTTGAATAGTGCGAGCTGAGGCCAGCACACTTCCCACTTTGGGCCTTAAAATAGCGCTGGTTATTCTCTCCTGAATGTGTATTTAGCATTGTTTGGACCAAGCGAAAATAACTTAACCTGCTTGTTGCAAGAATATTCTACCCTCAGAAATAAGACTGAATCAGCTAAAATAGTTTACTTATCAAAACCAGCAGCTTATTCATCAAGACTTACTTCAAGTCCTTCATCTTGTGGGGCTCACCAATTCAAAGTTGTTAGGTCATAAACTCTGCCCAGTCCCAAACTGCTCCTCACTTTGCAAAGTCTTCTTTAAAAATCACCCAGAGCAGACCCTGATATCTGAGAAACTACTAAGACCATCAGGGTGGTATTCTCTCACACAGCAATAGATCTAATAAACTTAGTTTTGCTTTATCAACATGTTTCCCTGGGGTCTTCTGAGAAGTTGATGGTCAACAGTAATAAGGTAGGGGAAAGAGAACTTAATCTTATCTTTCAGAATGTCTTAGTATCTTTCACCTTAACACAATCACATTTCAGGTAAATATTCAGTTGAATCAAAGTTCCGCACCTCTCATGGCAGTTTCTAATCCCCTCGCTTCTCCTGCCCAAGAAAGTGACTGTGAGTGGACCTTGGTGCTTGCCAGAGGAAGGAGGAGCTTTGATTCTCCAGAACTTTGCTGGTCCCAGGCTTGTGTTGCTGGCCATATTTGCAGCCCATGAACATGTGTCTGCCTTCTTGCTAAACAGGCTGAGTGGTTCTCTCTCTAGCCCCACAGAATTCCCTGAGTTCTGATTTTAACTGCAGTTTGGTCTGCAGTGGAGATATTAAGCTAAGCTAGTGGGTATTTTGTCCACATCACAGTGGTGCTGTCCCACAGGCCTGACAGCCAGTACCAACAGCTGTCCTCCATGTTTGCTGTGAAGCAGGCAAAGACTTCTGTATCCTTTCTGCTCTTCAGAGCTTCCAGCCACGACATTCTCCTTAGGGTGACCCTCAGACAGTGACTGCACAGTAGTACCAGGGCTTGGCCATTTTCTCCCACTCTATGGCAATCTTAGTGCCAGAGCTCCTTGTGGATGTAGGAGAGACTTACCTCAGTCTCCTTCCCTCATCTCTCATTTCACAGGAGTCAGACCTACATCATAGTCTGAAGTCTCTCGCTGTAAATGCCTGCTTCTTTTCCTCTTTGTCATTCATAGGCATTAACCACAATAAATCTCTTGCCCTTTTAGCTTCTCCTTGGCATCTGCTTCCTAGAGGACCCAACAATGATGATGAATGGCATAGGGTAAACAACTATGAAAGAGCAGGTGAAAAATCCATCAGACTTGTACTTTCACATTATATTCACACTTAAATTTATACAATTAGCCCTGTTAAGAAAAAAGCTAGACTGAATATTTTCCTTTTGTCTTCCAGATGCAATAGCCACCCTTCTTCACCCTACCCCTCTTGGTAGCCTGGTCCTTACAGACTGCATCATCTGCTCTTTTCCTTTCTGGCTTCGGACCATAGTAATTGTCAGCAGGAGATTAAAGGGTGGGAGAGAGTGAAGTTGGGTAGGTAATCTCCCAGGCTTTCTCCCCACTAAGGCACCATGGATTGGCTGTGTCTGGATATTGAAGGCAGAAGTACCTGGCTGTTGGACCAGTGGGTTGTACCTCTCAGGTTTCAGGTAAATGCATCCTCTACTTGTAGCATCAAGCCAGGGTCTATAACAGCTCTCCCTGTGACTGGCCCACAGGTACTGCATCATCCTATGGGTCCCCAACACCTTCCCCACTTTTTGTACATAGTTAGGTATGCCTTGGATATGTCAAGGTCCTCCCTGACTGACTCAAACAGACCAAACACAATTTTATCGAGTTATCCAATTTCGCGTGACACAAGGTCATTAATTTTGTCAAGAAAATTCTAAATTATTAGGCTGGAAAATCTTACTATTTTTCCAACACAAAAAAGAAAAAAAAAAACATGAATAAAAGCAGATTCTGTTCTGTAAATGTGTTGAGAAAACTATTGAAATAAAATCTATTTGAACCTTATTATAGAGTTATTTCCACCATTTGCCATAATAAATAACATAGAACCTGTCAGAAGCAACAATCAGTCATATTTAAGTTTAGCATATGATCTGAAACAAAAAGGCCCATCTGAATCAAAAGTCTCTCAAGATTAATGAATGGGATCCTTCTGGTTAATATAGTTGTTTTCTGTCCTTGAACAAATATCTCCACCCCAAGTGGAACTCTGATTTCTCCCATAGGTGGAAGTGTGACTTGAACAAAGTGATTTAAGACAGTATTTCTAAAACTTTTTTTTTCATTTTCCTTTTTTTTTTTTTTATGGTTCCTTTGAGAAGTTAAAGCTTTGAATCTTTTCAGAGACAATATGAATACATACTTACTCACAAAATATGGC
Organism: Pteropus alecto; assembly: GCF_000325575.1. Classification (NCBI taxonomy): domain Eukaryota; kingdom Metazoa; phylum Chordata; class Mammalia; order Chiroptera; family Pteropodidae; genus Pteropus; species Pteropus alecto. The sequence goes on along the minus strand of NW_006442491.1, from coordinate 774,300 downwards.
TACAATTTCAGAGAAAGTTGGAAAAGCTTGCATCCCATAGTCCTTGGGCCTTAAATTATGAACTTCTGAACCACAGACATGTAAGAAAACAACATAATTCTAGAGGTGTGGGTTCAGTGGGCCACAAACTGGTGTAGACACGTCACACACCAGCACACTCACACATACATGTGCATGTATAAATCCCAGAATTCAATATCAGAAAGGAGAACTAGAACTGCCACATCTGAAGTTTAATCAAGGAAAACAAGAGACCAAATATATACAGATATAAGTAGATTTTGTGCGTGCACACACACACAATGTCATTTTTAAGTGAATGTTTCAAATCTGTTCTTGTTCTACAGATTTTCAGTTGGTAAAATTCAGTCCCAGGTTTTCTAATGGATTCTTGAATTATCCTAATGCTTATCCAATTTATAGAGATGATTTCGATAAATGTGAGTGTTTCTACCAGAATGTATCATGTGCCTCTAAGTCAAATGTTTTAATTAATCCATGATCTTCACCCTTGTCTGATGTCCACACCATTTTGACCTGATGTTAGCCTTCTGTTTTTGTACCACCATTGACAAATTGCCCAGGTTGAAAACATGAGTGGCTTTGATGATTTTTCTCCCTCATCAATAAACCTGAACAATTATGTCCCAGAAGAGTCTCAATGGGCTCTTCTTTCCTCATCCTTTCAGATAATTGTTCAGCCCCTTCTCCATACTGTGAAGTGATTCCTTTTCTCACTCCCCACTCCATTTCATCCTCACACCACCACTAGCATCTCTTTCTGAGATGCACAGCTGATCTTACCATTGGCTACTTGTGCTAGAGACATCAGAAAGCCATTTCTTAATCTCTTCCGAGAAGAATGTTTAAGCTCTTTACATTACCAGATGTGAGGAATCCTGTCATGGCCAGGCCTCTGATCACCTCACCCCCTGTCCTCCCTGTCCTCTACTTATCTCCTCTACATATACCAAAGGCATCCAATCGCTACCATTTCTCAGCACATGACTTTTCAAGCCTGTGTGTCTTTCTAATTTGTACCTTAACTTTCATCTGTGTAGACGGGGCCTTCTCACCTCTTAAGTTTCAACCTAAATACCACTTCTTCAGAGGTCCTCACTGATCATGGTAAGCCAACTAATAATCTCTTCTTCCTGCTGCTGGGGCAAACCTGGGTTCTATGATAGCATGTATTAAAGGTGGGGTAGCTGTTTACACCTCTCTGTTTCCCCAGAATAAGGTGTGCTCCCTGAGATGGGGGTCAGAATTTAACTGATTCAACTGTATTTTCCTAGTGCCCAGCATATGCTAGATACCCTGAATATATTTACTGATTGAATAAATGAATTAATTTTCACATCTCCTTCTTAAGAGAAATACCAGCTCATTAATTACTCACATATTCGCATTAAAACAAAAGATCAAGTGATCTTATTCAATTACTTTTTGCATATTGTTAACATCTCTATGAATTGTTATAATTTTTCTGATGACAGGACCAAGCAGAGATAAATTAAGAAGTGATGAAAGCTCTCTTCTAGGGGATCTCTAAGGCTCTCCACAAACTCAAATCCTTGGCAGCTTCAGTGTTGCCTCATCCTATACATATGTCTAAGCATGCATACATCTGTATATTATATTCACATATGTGTACATATGAGCACACTCATGCATACATGTGCGCATATACCCATGCATGCACTCTTACATCCAGACATACACCCATGTATGCATACATACACGTAAAGAAGTGCCTCTGGATAAACACTTATGAAGTGTTTGGTTTATTCTAGGTGCTAAACTAACAGTTTCACATATATTATCAAATTAAATATTACAACAACCTTGGGATAGCTGTTATTAAAACGCAGACATGCATTTTAGGTAAACTGAGGGTTAAAATGGTTGAATACGTGCCCTTAGGCAAATAGCCATTACAAGGTAGTACTGAGTTTCTTAGATGATAATGTTGAAACCCATTCTTTCTCCAGTCTACTATGTTTCCTATTTCTGTACTCACTACCCCTTCATAGCTTCTCTCTTCTGCTCTCTGGGTAACTACACAAGTTAACTTCTTAGTGATGTATGTCTCTGACAACAGGTTTGCTTTTGGGGGAGAAGTTCCTAGAAGAACAAGAAAAAATGATGACAATCCAGTCAAACAGAATTCTGGCCATTGGAGCAGGGACTGAAGGACATTTAAAAGGAGACTGTAATTGTGCATTATAAGTTGACATCAGTTTACTATTATATTAAATACTAGTTTGATACTTGATCCTTAGGAATAAAAAGTGCTAATATTTAATAGACCTGAAATTTACTTGCAAATAAATTTCTGAATTAGCTGAAAATTCAATGTACATTTATTTAATATTTTTATGTTTCATACATATATACATATATAAATTGTACATATTTTCTTCAAAAAATAAAAACACCTAAATCTACATATATGTGCCCACACAGAGATGTTTCTCCTTGTAAGTCTTGACATATTCATCCCCAAACTATAGCTTACAAAATATTGGCCTATTTTCTAACAGACCTAAGAACGACCTCTTCTCTGAAGATCACAAATTGTTTTCAGCTAAAGCCAATATGAAGCACAAAGCAACTAGACTGTTTTACTAACTCACTCTGACAACACTAGAAGAAGTCACAATTTTGCTGACATTACAAAAGTTTCCATAAATCTAATGAGAGACGCAACAACCCTCCTGCAGCGATGAGAGGGAAAAAAATTCTAGAATACATTCTCTACCTCCAAAATAAATAAATAATGCTAAGCAAAGCAAAACCAAAACTAGGGCCCTGGAAATAAATCCAAAGTCGACTTTGAAATTTTGGAACATCATGCTGTTCCAATTTTCCTAAATTGAAGAATTTAGGAAATGTGTTTGTTGACTGTTGATCTAAAAGATATATTCATGAGTTAATCACTGACAGAACTTGAGATACTCACAAAGCCCTTGCAAATTGCCTCCACATCCCACCCTCCATAATAGCAGTGCAGGCTTTATAGCCCACCTCAAATGTCTACCACTAGTGATAAAAAACTGGGCTGGGAATGTGTGAGCCACTCAGGTGAAAAATGGGTAGATACCACAAAGCAGATAACAAATAACACTCTTCAAAAAAGAAAAAGCCATTTAATGCATTCTCTTATCCTTATAACTTCAAATTTTTTGTTCTTAGCCCAATCTGCCATAAGCATGCAGAGAAAGCATTTCATTTCTGTCACTGCTGCTGCCCTGAGGCACATGAAATATGAAGAGCAGTGAATTGGGACCCACAAGTCCAAGTTTCCAGTGGCACCCTGGGAGGAATTAGCTCTGTGAAATCACTCTAGTCACTTAATTTCCACATGTCTCAGTTTTCCTTTTTTATAGGATGGACTAGATGACTAAATAACACTTAAGCTCCTGTCTGCTTTAAAATTTTTACTCTATGATCTCCCTCCACCCCTTACCTCAATGGTATCATTAGAAAAGACAAAAATTAATATTTCTTATTATAAAAGTGCTTATGCTAAAGTACCTATGTACTTCTACATATAAGAAAATACACAGAAATGAGACTACCAAGGAATTCCTCAATCTGGGAAGGGAAGGGAAGTGGGAAATGTAGTAAGGAGGAACTTTTACAATTTATCCTGGTAATTTTTGTATTACTTTCAACAGAAATAAAGTCATGCATTACTGTTATAAAAATGAACAAACAAACCTTAATGTTTCTTGGGTTCTTAAGTTTGAATATCTTTCCATTTTTAACGTAGGAGCAGCATTACCGAAAAGAAAGTCTTAAGTGTCTGCTGGAGTGCAATAAACATGATAGCATTCTTCCATAATGAAAGTTTCTGGAGATACCATCTTGGAGAACTCATTTTAAGACAATTAAAATTTGTCCCTTTCTGGGCTGTAGGACATTTAAAATTTTATGATAATTTTGGGTGGAAATCATTTAAACAATCACATCTCTGCCTTTTTATACATAATATCTCACACCTGGATTAAGTTTTAATAATACTTCGGGACAATTTTCATAAACATTTTATAATTATACTTTTGGTGTGTGTGATAGGCTGAACGTTTGTGCCCATATAAAGTCATATGTTGAAGCCCTAATTCACAATGCGATGATACTTTAAAGGTAGGGTACCCATGATGGGATTAGTATCTTTATAAAAGAGACACTAGAGTTTCCTTCCATGTAAAGGACACAGGAAACAGGTGGCTTTCCTCAGAACACAACCATGACAGCACCCTGATCTTGGACTTCCAGCTTCCAGAACGGTCAGACCCAGATGTCTCTTGTTTAAGTTGCCCAGTCTGTGGCATTCTGTTATAGCAGCTTGAATGGACTAAGACAGAATATTAGTAAACATTTTTTGGTGCTTACATGAAGCAGCCTCTGCCCACTTTTGGAAACTGCAACTGACAAAGAAGCCTAAAAACTAAGCAATCTAAATTCAGAGGACTGTGTAAAATATTGAAAGCAGGCTCCACTAAGTGCCCA
>NW_006442491.1:767790-769764 GCF_000325575.1 Pteropus alecto | reverse complement strand
CTGCTGAATCAATGCATGTGCTGAGCATATAGATGTGCCATCGTCTTGGCTACCAAGGAGCCACCTACATGTTGTTGCAGCACTTGAATCTCTTCCAACAGATGAAGCAGGTCATCAGTGGTGTGTATGGACAAAGACCTGGTGTCTGCTTCTGAGATGCTTGCTGGTCCTCCTTGGGGACTGGGAGGGAAATCTCATGGATACCACTTGGCTTAGTTTCGATTGACTGGTTTTAGAACTCGTTTTACCGTCTCCTAAATAATTTATATTCATCAGGTTAGTGTCATTGTTGTGAATGAGGATGTCTCTGCTTTAAGATCCTTTATCACCCAAAGTTCTCTATTTCTGTGTAACAGCACTCCAAACTTAGTGTAAAACCACCTGAATCATTTATTGTTATTATCCCAAATGGTCTGCATGTTGACTGGGCTCAGCTGGGCAGTTCTCACTCGGGATCTCTCAGTAGTAACAATCAGATGGCAGCTGGGGCTGGAGTCTGGGCATGGGAAGACTCAAATAGCTCTCTCCAGCTCCATCTCTATGTGGTCATCCCTTATGGTTTTCACCTGGGGAGTCTCAGGGCTTGGAGCTGTGTGTCCTGAGAAAGACCAGTAGGTGGAAGCTCCATCACTTTTTCAATTAGCCCTGGACAGTACATAGCATCACTCCTGCCGTATCCTACTCATTAAGGGCAAGTCACTAAGGCCAGCTCTATTCATGCGGAGGGGATTTTGATGCCGCCTCTTAATGGGAAGAGGTTCAAAGGAAGCGGAGTCATGTTTAAACCACCACACAAGTTGATATTGGGCCTCTGACCAATTCTTTGATGCAGCCCTTTCTTCTGGTCCTCCTCCTTTTTTCTTTCCATGGCTCACTGAAGGTAGGACCAGAAAAAGGTTAGAAGATCATTGTTCTTTCATTAATGCTTCCCATCTCTGTGGCATTATTATAGCAGAAGAACAGAAACCAGGTAATTTGAATCCTTCAACCCATCTTTAATAGCAGAGCCAGCAGTAAAACCCCAGAACTCTTCAATTTTCTATGGAAAACAAGAAAATTAAATGACCCAAACTGCTATTCCCAGGGTTGTCCAGAGGAACTTGATCAGGGACCAATGGGTCCCCACCTCTGTGGCTATGCTGAGGCTAAATGACCACGATATTACCAAGAGTTTATGGATGGGTTGGGTGTTGGGGAGAACAGTGGTTTCCAGACTGCCATTCCCCAAGCCCATCTAGTATAGATAGGATGCCCAAATGAGATGAAGTGTAATGTGCAGATGTTTATTGAGAAGAGGCTTTGGGACCAGAACCTGTGGAGGAGAGCCACAGTAGGCCCTACAGGATATTCTGAAAAGGAGTGCCCCTTCAGAGTGGTACTGAGTATATAGCTCAGATGGCCAGCCCTTTGTAGGCATGACCAATGGTCATAGGATGCCATGCCTGAAAGGGGTGTGAGCTGGGCTCTCAACGGAACATACAGGGAAGACCATTTGCCGGTGACCTTCTCAAGCAGCTAGATTCCTCCCTTAACCAGGCCACGTGGAATATCACAGTGATTTGGTGTGAATCACAAATGACAAGGCCCTTGTTCCCAGAGATTCTGACTCAATAGGTCTGGGTTGAAGCCTGGGAATCTGTGTTTCTAAAAGACTTCCTGGTGATTCTTATTCACAGCCAGATTTCCTGTGCATCACATATCCTGGGTGGTTCTGAGTCCTTCCCAAGGCAGATAGAAGTATCAGCAGGCTGAACTGAAGGCACTTCCCTGGGCTGAAGGTTGGAATGCAGTGAGCATCCAAAAGTCTTATGAAGCAAAGGTGAAAATCAGGCCTTGATTATCCATATTCCCACAAGTTCATCAGTAAATTATCTTAGCCAAGAGCAGTGTCACTCTCACAAAGCAGAGTTGGCAGAGGATCCCGGTTCTTGCCTCTTACAGCTGGCACACTCCAGCCAGCCTTGTCAGTCCCAA
>NW_006442491.1:745176-767773 GCF_000325575.1 Pteropus alecto | reverse complement strand
AAATTTCAGCTCACTGAATTGGCTTATTCCCCAGCTGGAGAAAACAGCCTGATTATAAACATACAAAACTTGAGCTAGGGGTGGGGGAAGGAGTTACAGCCTATTGCCTAAGTCTGGCCTGCAAAATTGACTTTTCCGTCAATGAGAACACAGCTCTGCTTCTACTTCTCCTGTGTGCTTTGGCAGTTTCAGCATGGCTGTAAAATTTATCCAAGGAAAATTGGCATTTATCTTTGGTTCACTTCCCCTGGCAAAACTGATAAACAGATTGGTTAGCACTTTACAAAATACAAATGTCACCCTATATTTCTGCAGGGATTATTTACTGCTAAATGGGAAGTTATCAGTCTGTTATATTCTAACAGGACTGTTCACATCATTTAAAGGACCCACTTCCCAATTTTTGTGAGGCACTATCCATCATAAAGGCGGGAGACAAGGAATGCCCAGAGTGGAAAGGGACTTTATGGTGTTGTTGGCAATAAAGGAATAAAATAACCCTGCTCGTTTTGTGTGTGCACACACACAGGAAACTTATTGTAAGGACTGTGGAGGGAAAAAAAAAAAAAGTGAGAAGAAAGAAATCAACAAGCTCTGATGGGAAAGCTTGCAGAGGAGATCAGAATTCAGACCAAATGTCCCACCCTGGTGTCTCAGAGTTCTTTTATTTTTTCTTTTGTGTCTCAGCTAAAGGCACTGGGAGGATCAGAGACCTCATCCCAGTTCTGTTTACTTTGGGAACAATCGGCGATGTATGAATAATAATGCCTCCTTCTGACCAAGACTAATTGAATTGCAGCATGCAGGCAGTGGTGAGGGGGCTTTGCCTAGCCAGTCCATCATGCAGCTTCTCAAGTAGCCACAGACAGTGACTGATGCCACGGCGCTTCCCAAAGAGCATCCTTGAGCACCTACGAGCATGGGTATGAACCTGCATTCCGTGTTTCTGTTAAACAGGGCCTCCTAGAGAGAAGGCAAATGTCAGAAGTGAAAGATGGATTTTGCAGTGAAAATGGGGGAAGACAGACTAGACTGCTCCCCAGTCTCCCAGTTCTCATCTGATTTTAAGAGCCTTGGTCCTAGGGATGAATGAGGAAATGTGGTCAGCCTAGTGACCGCACAGGTCACTGCTGAGGCCATGCCCCTTAAAAGTATTTGGCTTGTTTGGGGTGCAATGGGAGCCCTTGCTTAGAAGATAAAAATGACAGAATAGCCAAAGATTTGTCCTGTAAGAGGATGTTTCCATTCTAACACAGAAGGTAGAAAGGGAGACAGTAGACAAGAAAGAGGGAGAGAGCTATAGGGAGCAGCTGAAAATGGAGTCTATGACCATGTCTATATTCTAACAATAGATCTCATGAGGACCCAAACATTTGGCCAACCTGGTTGTCTGCACTGTGTTTACACAGCAGAACCATGCAGCTGGGACCCTGGCTCTGTGAGACTTTGTTCTCACAGTAAGAAGCTGACCCCTGGTGAACTGCGATCAGGGAAGCTTACTCTGCCCACTTGTCTCTCTGGTGGTCTGAACCCAGTAAAAGTCATCCAACTACAGGGTCACTGGCTTCCATCTCGGTTGGATTTAGTTGGGCTAGGCCCCAGATTGGCACATTTTGATGAGAGCTGTGCATACCACTCTGGCTATTCTTGGTGGCAAGGGTTGGCTGGAACTCCGTGTTTTGCAGGCGCCTGCTGGCTGTCAGGGAGCTTGCCTTGGCTGCTTCCCTTATAGAGCCCCAGCAGAGAGGCACCCTCAGGGCAATCCAGGGAACCACGCTTGTCTGCTATCTAGAATCTCAAAGCTTTAAATTCCCTCCAAACTCTCTTATTCATTTTCTCATCAACTTCCTATGCTTTGAAATTAGCCATAGGTGTCAAGACCAACAGTTTATTTTACTGCACACATGTCTCTCAGCTCCATTTCCCATGAAAAAAAAAAATAATCATTTCCATTCTGACTTTACAGAAATAAAGGATATCTTGTTCTTACAGCTAGGGAGATAGTTTTAAAACATCTAAAATGTTTCTATTTTGCTTATCTATTTGCTTGTCCATCAATCTATCTCTGTCTGTCTGTCTATCTACCTACCTACCTTGGTGAATAAAATAAAACCTGGAGAGAAAGGTGTGCAAAGGAGCAGTCCCTACTGCTGCAGGGTGCAGGATGCCATTTCATGTAGACAGACCGCTGCAGATAGTTCTAAATCTATGAAGAAAAGTCATCTTTCCAGTATATCCCATTTCTTAACCCCACTTGACCAAACGGACAAGAAGATACTTGAGGAAAATGGTAATTTTTCTCATTCTTTTTACTAAATGTGAAATATTTTCCATCTATCAAATCCAAGCTGTTTTAGTCCCGGGTTTCCAATCCCAAGCCTAACTTAGTAAACAAACAGGATGACCACCCTGGTGTAGGTCACACTCCTGGGGTTAAGATATTCCACCTAGAATCCCTTCACTCTTTTTTAGCTGATATTCATGGCCACTGTTCTTGTGCTTTGAATACAAAACAAAGGGAGACAGAGCTGGCTTAACTGCAGCACAAGTGAGGGGTAGGGATGGGTAAGGAGAAGCATTTATCTCTGCAATTGGTATTTAGAAAATAAATATTCCAAGCCATTGCCCAGAAGACACGCTCCTCTCTTTGTTATGAAGCAGCAGAATTTCTTAAGAAAGAAAATAGGAAGCAATCTAATTTCTAGAAAGACTACAGAAGACAACCTGTCTGAGCCTGAGACTGTGTCCAAACCTGCATAATTGTTCTCCCTTTGGCACAGATGCCTGGAGGCAAACTGTGCCTCATGATTGAGGGGTTTTGAGTGGGACCACCATGTACTGTCTTTACCACCCCGATATTTCCCTATTACAACTTCATACTCTGGATCTAGATGTCATCTACACAACACCACTTCTCCACTCCACTGACATAAGGCTTAAAACAGTATGTAAGGAGAAAATGCTCAGGATATGAGGAGAGCTACAGGGAAGATGGCAGGTGTTTCCAAGAGAACAGAAGAGAAGAGAATAAGTGAAAAAGAAGCAAGAATGGAAATCAAAGATACATTTGCATCACCACATAATTACCACCCCTACACCTACAGTGTTGTGAGCAAAGGCAGAATTCTCTTGCTAACTCTTAATGGGCTAGCAGGTGAAACCTAGTTAGAAATAGAGTTTTTTTTCTGTAAAAGTCAACCCACATTAGTTACTTGAGACTATAGAGAAGTAATGACACTTTAATCTATTGTGTTTCCTATGCACTGAGTACTTCTAATGTTCTAAGATCATTTTAATCCTCCCAACAATCTAGGAGGTAGATAATATTATCATCCCTGCTTTGTAGATGAGGCAGCCAAGGCATTGAGAGGTCAGGGCAATGCCAGCCAGGCTAACTAGGTCTGTTCTCAGGATCTCCTGGACTCAGCCTTAACGAAGACAGTCTTCGTCCTGACTGCCGAGAAGGGTGTTTGGAGTGTCCGAGAACATTCATCTCTCAGGCTTGACTACTCAAGACAGAAAGCACTTAATGATGAGCAGAATTTGAATACAGCAGATTATGAGACATGCTGAGGTTGTCTGGAAGGCCTCTTGAGTTCCTGGAGTGTTAGGCTAAGTGTAATAAAGACAGGATTCAGGCCTTCAAATGATAAGTCACCTTTCTACATTCCATGATAGTGAGGACATTTTGGTTTCCAAAGTGATTGCTTTTCAGACAACCTCAAACACGGTTAACTATCATGATATAAGTTGGTATAACATTTTGAGACATTAACTATTAAAATTTAAATAGACATATGCTTTTTACTTAGCAATTCTACTTATGTATGTATTTGTTCTATAAAAAAATACAATTTTGCAGAGATTTGTTCAAGCTTGGTCATTGTGGCTTTATCTGAAATAGTAAATTTCCAAATACCAGAAATGTCCTTCCAAAGAAGGTTATTGAAATAAACTATATTTTATATCCTAGACATCTGCTAAAAGCAATATGATGCATCTGTATAGCCTAAAATGGAAAAGTATCCCAGATATTTTATTAAGTAAATAAAGAACTATATAGAGAAACAACCTCTTTTCATAAAATAATTGTTTTATAAAATAATCACACAGACAAATTCATAAAGAAAATTCTGAAAGCAAATATTCCAATCAGTTAGGAGTAGTTACTTTTGGGATTGAGATCAGAGAGGGTACTCTGTCTATGTTATGTCTACTTATTTGCTCTAAATCTTTATTTCTTAGTCGATATATGCATTTTAGTAGAAAAAAGATTCAAAAGTCGTTTTTCTTAGAAAATACTCCGTGATCATCATCATCATCTAGCAAACATATTTTATAGCATCTGTACTAAGCTAGTTCTTCCTTAGATTTTTTTTTTATTGCTCAAGAGATAATTATATCTGTTACTATTTCTTCTCACACCAGCTTCTAAACCCCCTTTCCCTGCTGCATTGATATCTGTAACTACTTTAATAAAGTCAATTCTTATTATTCACATATTCCATATCTGTGAATTGGACTACTAGGTAAAATTTATTTGTAATCCCAAATCAATATGGTGCTTTCATGGACATTTGCAGACTCGCATAATGGGACAAAAATTTTGAGTTGCCTGATGTGCACATTCCCAGCTAAGGTCTCACAAAATAATCCTCTACTTTCTCGTTTCTGTTCTCATATCATAAACAACTGCGTGTTCACAGTCCATTTAGTGCTATGTTGTTAGCATTTTTGTGCTTTCTGCTGGTGGTTTCCCTGTTTTAAATGACCCCTGAGCATTGTGCTGAAGTGCTGTCTAGTGTCCCTAAGCTCAAGAAGCCTGGGATGTGCCTTATGGAGAAAACATGTGTAGTAAATAAGATCATTTAGGCCTGAGTTATAGTGCTGTTGTCTGTGAGTAATGTAAATGAGTCAAAAATATATAAAATAAAGTGTCTACTTATTTAATTAAACAGAAACACTCATAAAATGAAGCTATATATTGATCAATTGATAGAAATATTATAACCAGAAGCTACCAAGAACCTAACCCTGTATTTCTTCCAAGAGCAGTGGTTCAGAATTCTCTCATTCAGTGTTTGCAGCAACTTTAGTGAAAGTAACTACCAGAATCGACTTAACTTCAGTCTGAACAGTGTAATCCCATGCAGGGGCTTCAGAACATCAATCCCATCTTCAAACAGCCCAAGTTCTCTTGTTATCTGCACCTAGGTCAATGCCTGAGACTTTGCTAAGTAGCATATTGTTGGTGACATCAGTAGACCTCAAGATCCGTGGATTGAATAAAAGAAATTTAGAAATGCCCTTCCACCCCGTCCCTCATGGGCAGGTCCACAGGTCTAGCCAAGCCCACTTTTATTATCCAAGGCAGCAGTCTTCAACCTTTTTGGCACCAGGGACCCAGTGTTCCTACGAGAGTCTAATGCCTGATGATCTGAGGTGGAGCTGAGGCGGTGATGCTAGCACTGGGGAGCGGCTGCAAATACAAATGAAGCTTCACTCACTCGCCTGTTGCTCACCTCCTGCTGTGCAGCATGGTTCCTAACAGGCCACAGACTGGTACTGGTCCACAGCCCAAGGGTTGGGGATCCCTACTCTAAAGAGTAGCACCCAAATTGAGCTGGTGTCCAGTCATTGAGAGAAGGATTCTAGGTGTGTGAGATGACTCTGGGGGTAATGAAAGCCTCAACACTGTCTTGTCTGCCTTGAGTGCTGCCTTCTCCCCAGATGCAGCATGGAAGTGGAAGCACCTAGAAAAGCAGTGAGCTTCAACATCACACCTCCAGAGGAGGAGGTGGGCATTGTCTTGTGGCTCACTAGCCACAGGAAAAAAAAAAGGCGGTAAATGTCAAAAGTAGAGAATTTGTTCTGAAACTTGTTTTCAGAATAACTTCCCAGGTAACCGTGGGTCCCAGGCCTGGCTGGCCCGGGTCTGGCTGTGATCCAGGCTTGCAGCTAGGAATAGGACCCCAGATTTAGAATATTACATTAAAGCAGTAGGGCGCCTGTGCCTAACTCGTGTAAACATGATTCAGCTTATTGTATCACACATATGTGGCAGAATGCCACTATTATACTCTGACATACAAAAAGCCCATGCGGTCCCCTAACAGAGCAGAAGCGCGTTCCCTGCAACAGAAGCATGTTCCCCACTCTAAAGTTGGTGTCTGCTGTTTCATTCTCATGTCAGCCCCTCATTCATTCTGCCAACTGGGTGTCTCACCACTGAAACCTTCCTTTCTCAATCAGCTCAGCGCTGACACTAACTTTCACGCATCAAGCTTGTTAAGGGTCCCATAAGAGTTAAGGGGGAGAGGGAAATTAGTTTTAGTCATTTAGGAACCTTCACTGGAAGAATTGAGGCATCTCTCTGGCCAAACCATAGTCACTGTGGCCTTGGCAATCTGTCTCCTCATTCCCACTACAACACATTTGAAGTTAGTGAAGTAAAAGTAAAATGGCGCAAAGTTGTCCTCCAAAAGTTACTAAGTCCTATGTAACTGGTTCACCGAGGAAAGCTTGGAATTACTGTTAAGGGGTTAGGATGAGTTTGCTGGGTTATACAGCTCATTTCCCCCACTGTCCACACCCTAATGTAATATCAGTTTGTTTTTACCTCCCACAATAGAAGCATATGTATTAATTTATATACAGCTTATGTAACCTTACATAAAATTGCTATCATTAATATATTTAAAACCAAATAGCTCAATCTTAACTAATTGCCCTGAAAAGGGGGAAAAACTGAATGAAAATGCAAATTACAATTCTCATTTCTAATTTAAAATTCCCGTAGCCTTCTAAATACAGAGATTCTTATGGATTATCAACTACCCTCATTGGCTTCATTTTTCTTTTCTCTCTAGTCTCTGTTACTTCTAATGAAAATTCAGTCCCTTTTTATAAAAGTCCCATCTGTTAATCCCCACTCTGGCTCCATTTTAGGCTCCATCAGATAAGGTTGGGATGTGGTGACAGACTATGTCCTCATCCTCTTTCAAAGTAGAAATTGTTGCTCTACCTTCTGGAAGGCTCTTTCCAAAGCGCAGAGCTGCCCAGAGCTCGGGACTCAGGCCATGCACTGCTCGAATCCAGTGGTTGGTGATTTTGGATTCCCACAAGCCTGACCATCTGAATGGGGACACAGAATGCCTCTAAGAGGCCTCTCAGCTCCAGAGCTGCACCTGGCTTGTGACAGTCTTTGTCCATATTTATATTCTTCAGTTATTTTTTCCTTCCCTCTTCATTTGCAAAATAGACAAAACATTTAAGTAATTTGAGGATGATGAAGAACTTGAGTTGTAGTGTTATGTTTTGTTTTGTTTTTTACTTCTTGAAACAAGTTTTATGTCATGAATTAATGACAACATCCTCCCTGTACTGTGTTTTGGAAAGTCAATAAGTCAAAACTTCAACACTTGATTCCACAATCAAACAGTTTTTTTTTCATGGTCCCCTTCTAGTAGCTCTCATTTTCTTTTTCTGGCTCTACTAATTTTAAAACATTTTTTTTTTCATATCTTGATAAATTTTGTAGTAGCTTAACATTTTATCTTGAAATTTTTAGCTTTTTAAAATAATTTTTAAATTTATATTTTACTAAATTTCAATATTAATTTTTTTCTACTGGATGAATAACAGGATATAACATAACAGCATATAAACTATTTATCGTACATTTATGTAATCCTTATTTTATGAATTATTAGTGATAAGCAGATATTAATTATTACTTAATGATTCTCTTATAATGACAGTAATTGTTAATTTAAATTGGACACCTAGCAATTTCATCCTTGTACCTTAAAGAACAACAATTATATGAATGTCAATAAGAATATTAAATATTGGCACTATGCCATTAATTATAATTTTTCTTTTTTTTTTACATTTAAATGTCCTCTTGTATGAGTTCATTACTCATAGAATCCTTATTTAAAGCACAGGTTATTTAATTAACTAACCAATTAATTAATTAATTTTTAAAAATTATTTTATTAGTTTCAAGTATATAGTACATTGGTTAGACATTTATATAGTTTATAAAACGATCCCTCTAATTGCTCTTTCTCTCCTCTGGCTCTCCACCTAGCCAATACATTAATGCTAACTGCATACCCTATGCTGTAGAAGCACAGGTTATTTTAGATGTTAAATGAACATGATTATTTGATTGTTATACTAATTCCTTAAGTTAAAAAATAGAGTTACTTTACTTCCATTGTCAGAATTGTAATATTCTAACCTCATTAGACCATGACATCTATTGCCATCTGCTGGAACATTTTCATAACAAACATGTCATTGACCTGTCCTAAGAGTCAAAAATGTTATGATAAAAAATAATGAAGAAAATAAAAAGAGGTAAATAATGTGAAGTGATGTCCATGGATGGGATGTTTTGTTTGGGTCAGAGTTTCAAATGAAGCCTGGTAGATGGCACTTCCTCAATAGCACTAATAGTGGCACTGATCAGTCTCATCCATAAAATGTGGCACTATTTGCCAGACTGCATGTCATGAAGTAAATACTCAAGAAACATTATTTTCTTTGGCTTTTCATTGGAGAAGGGAAACCCCCCTTCTAAATTTGCAAAATTGCAAACATTTGAAAAGAGGTTTCTATGTATAGAACAATATTTGTTGAATATATACTAATATGTAGGTTGAAAGCAAGCCACTAATGGGCAAGATATAATTTTCATTCATTTAAAAATGAAGGAAATTCTGAATACATGCTATAACGTGAATGAACCTAGAGATGATGCTGAGTGAAATAAGTCAGACACAAAGAGTGCAAATACTGTATGATTTCACTAGAGTAGTTAAGCTCATAGAGATAGGAAGTAAAATGGTATTTGCCAGGTGCTAGAGGCGGGGGAAAGCAGAGTTGTCATTTGGTGGGTATGGAGGTTAAGTTTTGCAAGATGAAAAAGTTCTGGAGATTGCTTGCACATCAGTGTGAACGTACTTAACCTTGTACACTAAAAAATGTTTGAGATGATAATATTATGTTGTGTGAATTTTACCTTGATAAAAAAATTTTTAAGTGACCAGAAAGTTATAGAATCTGTCCAAGATGTTATTAAGAAGGTGGGAAGGGCCGTAAAACAGAACATAGTTGGAAGCAGTAATTAAAGATAAAGAAAATACTTTTATGTTTCTAAAAAATAAAAGTAAGAAAGAAAGAACACAAGTGTTTGCTGAGTACCCACTATATGCTAGACCTGAAGGATACTGTCAGGCAGGCAAGACAGACATGTGAATGAAGCATTCAACATGAAAAAACAATGATAACCACTCTAATAACAGCACCAAGGGAGAGCTTTGAAAATGAGGAGGGTTACTCTTAGGCCACGTTTGAATACTAGTCAATAGGCCCTTCTCCACTCCACCTCAGCCTAACCTCTCTTCCCCAATGGCACAGTCTTTAGTGTGGAATTTGCAGGAGGTTCAAGCTGGAAGAAAGCTAATGGTGTCAAAGTCTACAGTGCAAACTTCACCTTATGGGGGAGACAAGGGTGAGGATCCCCCACAGAAACAGGAGCAATGCACAGGGCTCCTCAGTCTGCATCCAATGTACTTCCTGGTACTTTGCTTCCAACAATTTCCCAGTTTCTCACATTTCTTCAAAGATCAAACATTCTTATCTTTCCTTTGCCTGAAGAAGCTTATTTTTAAATAAAATTTCTAAATAGTCATAGACTTCATTGAATGAGGGACTGATGACTTAAACTGAATAGCTCAAACAGATGACTCTGTTTCTCAGAGGTTGGGCATAAAAATTTCAGGATGACAAATCCACAACCTGTTTTTTTTCCTAGCATTTCTCAAATGATAAAAATTAGTCTGAATGGAAAAAAAAGCCCTATATAGTTACTGCCATTCCCATAATCTTGGATTTTTACACTGACCTGACTCCATGGTTTCCCCATGTCATTCTCTCTGAGGTCTTTCCCTGGCCCTGAAGCCCACTCAGCTAGCACAGCACAGTACATCAGTCCATAATCCCTGGGGTTTGACACCCACTTGGAGGAGCCCTCAGCCAATGACTGACAGGAGTTGGTGGATCATACTTCAACTCCATCACGCCTCGGGTGGGATAACCAGAGGCACTTGTTCCACACTGTCCCCAGAGGTCCCCAGTGGAATGAATCTCCAGCAACCACTGTGGAAGTTGCATGCAAACATTTCCTGCACTGGCTGCCTTTCCTCCAGCTCTGCTCCAAGGACTCCCTGGAACCACCTCCCAAATGAACAATTTGCCTGGAATTCTCATATCAGTAAATTCTCTCCTCAATTAGATCCAGATACCTTCAGCAATCATTTTCATAATGGCTGTAATTTCTCTTGTTAACAACTAGATGAGCAGAATGAGTTCTTTAGCAAGTAGACTGAAACCCTCAAAAAGAACCAAATAGACCTTCTAGAGATAAAGAACACACTGCAAGAGTTGAAAATGAAATAAGAAACATGGGAAATAGAGTTGACCAAATAGAGGAAAAGATCAGTGATATCGAAGACAGAAATCTAGAAATAAATCAGAAGGAAGAATAGAGAAACCGAAGAATGAAAAATAATGAAAGAGAAATTCAAGAACTAGCTGATACAATCAGGAGAGAAAACATAAGGATAATGGAAATTCTCAAAGGGAAGGAAAAGGAGCAGTGACTAGAAAACATTTTCAGACAAATAGTTGATGAGAATTTCCCAAATCTAAGGAAGGAGCTGGAGCAATTCAAGAAGTCAATAGAACACTCAATTATCTCAACCCAAAAAGGCCTTCACCAAGATACATTGTATTAAAATTATCAAAAATCAACGAAAAAGACAGAATTCTCAGGGTAGCCAGGGAAAAGAAGATGGTAACCTATAAAGAAAAATCTCTTGTTTAAAGCAAAAGCAGCTGAAAATGGTGGCTGCATATAGATATGGTGAAAGGGAAACATCTCAACTCTCAAATTTTCCAGCTGTTGTCATTCAGATATACAGCCAAAATTCCAGGGTCTCATTATTTGGACTGGTTTACTCAACCCACGTATAGACACTGAAATCCCTGCCAACCCAGTTTGCATGACAATTTCAGATCTGTGTACATTCCATAACTTACTCCCCTGTAAAATTTCCACAGGGAAATCAATGTCTGCCTGTATATTTATTTGTTTGTTTTTTGAAGTCAAGTGGGCTGTCTATGTTTATTAACTTAGTCTGGCTTGCATGTATATTGCAGATAAAGACAAATCAGGATACTACTCAGTATGCTTTCTCCTCAGATATGTTTATTGTTTCCTAGTATTTCTGTGATTGGGAGGGAAACAGAGAGGAGAGACAAAGGAGGAGGAATGTGTCATTGATATTTAAAAAAAAAAAAAAAGATATTATTACCTTCAACGGAAAGCTATTATACAAGAAGAACACTATGGTTTCTTTTCTTAAAAGAAAATACAGCATCTCTATCTTTTTTTCAAATAATAAGAATGGAATGGAATAGTAGAGAAAGGTTAGAGAGTTGAACTGTAACTCAAAAGAGAGTGACAGATTCCCATGATGTCAGATTATTAAGCAGTCTTCAGGATGGGGCCACTCATGTCACCATGCAAATGCCTGCTTCTCCCCTTTTTCAGAATGGAAGATCAGAATGGAAAGTGTCAAATCCTTCATATTTAGATTCTAGAAATACAAGTCAAATATGTATGAACTAGATACTATGCTAACATAAAGAAAACAAAGATGTTGAGGACATTATATTTTTACTTAAGAAACATACTCTGGTAGAGAAAATAAATCAAATATATGTGCAAATATATGTGTTAAAATATGATAGGATAAATTTTTTAAAAATAACAAATAAAAATAAATGTGTATGTTATATAAGGATAGCAGAGTTGAGAGGTTTAATCCACTGGAGCCATTAGAAAAGTTTTCTAGACAGTCTCTCCTAAGGTAGGTTTTGGAGGATAAAAGGAGTTGTCAAAGTGAAGAAGGTGGAGAAGGACATTTCAACCTGAGAGAACAGCACGCACCAAAGAGCGGTACAGTGAAGGACCTATATCAAGATAGCTGGCAAACAACAAGCTCCTGCTTCCAAATCTAAAAATGACGGGATAGATAGTATTTTAGAAAATCTACAACAATGTTGGAAAACAAGAGGTAAAATCTTAGTGGACCTGAAATTTTGAGGAATCTTAGTAAGATGGAAGACCAATACAATTAGATGAAAGGGAAGACTAGCACCCAAAGCAAAGGCAGCAAGAGTCTGTTGTAAAATAAAGACCAAGCTCTTTTTTAGGGTTGCAAGCTCTCCACAGGGAGACCCAGTGATGGACCACGGCAGGGAGGAGAGTGAAGTCAGGGTTATTCCCCACATCCTGACCTTCAGCTCCTGCCAAGCTGCATTCTCACAGAGCTCTCCAACTCTGGACCTGAAAACTGCCCCTCCTCTCTCCTCTTTAAGCCTAGGGGTGTCACCATCTCTTTCTTGAGCAACCTTGACTAATGCCATCAGCATTTTGCTGTTCTTGATTCTTCTGCTCCCAACTCCAATGCATATATTCTTTTATTTGGGGAGAGAGGCTGTTTTATTGAAAATTCCAGGTATTTTCATTCCTGGTACTTAATATTCATCTCAAAAAAGAGAATTCTTTTGAAATAATCACCTTGCCATATGATCTTTAATAAAATCAAAAATAAATATTTTAAGTAATAAAATAAAAAATACTTCCTTGATAACATCTAATATCTAGACCATTTTCAAGTTTTTTATAATTAACCAAATATACCATTTTACTGTTTGTTAAAATTGGGATTTTAAATGTTTATTGATTGTATATATTTTTTATATGTCTTAAGTCTCTTTTTATCTGAAATCATTCCCTTTTTTTCTATGCTATTGTCTTGAGTTACTGGGCCTATAGAGTGTCACATTCTGGATTGACCTGACTGTACCCTCCTGGTGTCCTTTAACTTTATCCTCCATCCTCCATACAGCCCATGAGGGTTGGATACAAAGACCTCATTAAATGTATACTTTAAAAATAATTTTTTATTAGAATACTTCACACACTGGGCTGTTACTTCATCTCAAAACTTATGTAATACCCACTGTGACACATTCATGGATCCTAATGTCAATCAGTGTGTTCAAGTGAGAGTTTACATTTGGAGGTGTGGAAGGCCTTTGTGGCCTCTATATTTTATGTATTTTTAAGGAAGAAAATGAATACATTTTACTACATTAACATTCGAAATTTTGTAGTGACATATATCCCCCTAAATAAAATTAAGACAAATTATATACTGGGAGAAAATGTTTTCAAAATATAGAACACAGTAATTATCTGAGACATAAAAAACTGCAAAGAGAGAAATAAACACAGCAACTAAAATTGAAGAAAACAACTAATAGAAAATTAAGCAAAGGATGTCAACAGGATAGTCATAGAAAGAAAAAATGATTGTCAATAAAAATCTGGAAAGGGCTCAATGTCAGTAATAATCAGGGAGTAAATTAAAATTCAAAGATACTATTTTTACTCTATCCCATTGGTAAATTTTAATGGTTTGATAAACCTTCATTCATTTATGCAACAAAATATTTTTACTTTCCAAATCTATGCCAGGCCTAATTCTAGGTGTATCTGAAAACAAAGTAGGTGGCCAACCTTTAGGAAACTTGCATTATTGAGCAGGTATTAGTCAATAAATAAGTAAATAAATACAAAAACAGCTTAACTTCAGATAATGACATCTCTACAAATAAATAAACAACATAACTTAGACTGAGGTGGGGGTTTAGTTGAACTGTACAGGAAAGGTACCACGAGATGAAAGGTGAGTAACTAAAATGTTGCCATATGAGTACTTAGAGAGAAGGATGGTGTTGGGGTGGGGATGCGGTGGGCAGAACTTTCCAGAGTGAAGAGCTGGGCAAAGATACAAAAACTGGAACAAGTCTGCCATTTTGGAAGAGTAACAGGACAGTGTGCCCAGAGTACTGGGTATGGTGCAATGTATGCCATATTACATCATGTCAGAATTTACATAATACATCTATTTGTCAAGAGCAGAGTAGAAGTGAAGTTCAAAAGTAGGATGAGATTAGATAAGGATCAAGAGAGTCATTTTAAGAAGGTTGCATTTGATTCAAAGCACTATAAGAATCCCTGAGAACTTCGAAACAGAGGAGAAATATGATCTGATGTTTTTTAACTTTATTTTGGGAGTGTGGGGAGAAGGTACTGAGGGTGGAAGAAGACGGGAAGTAGAAAGACTAGTTAGGAGCTGAAGGGAAATGAATGGGCACAGGTCAGAATTTGGAGGTAGAGCCTCAGGTCTTGCTAATGAGCTAGATTAATAAATGAGAAAAAAGGAGGAACCAAAGATGACTTCTGATTGGATAATCCCACTGACTAAAGTAAGGAAAAAGTGGTGGGAGGAGGAAGCAGAGCTTTCACCACGACTGCTGGCTGGTGAAACTACTAAAGACATCAGCAGGGGAGGAAAATAATCAGATTGGCATTTTTAAAAGATGGCTTGAAGAAGAGTGATCCTTGGTAAGCTTGGAGGTGAGTACAGGGGCCCTTGCAAACAGTTCAAGGGGGTCAATAGTGAGACTTAAAACTAAGGTCAAGGGAACAGTTGGAGAGTACAGTTTTCAGAAAAACAAGTAAAGTAGAATACAGAAAGCCATGTTAATAAGATGGATGGTGGGGAAGGGAGACAAGAAGGTGAATAAAGTGTCCATGAAGACTCCCAGATTTTTGACTTGTAAAAAAAGATACTGTCCAAAAATTAAAAAGTTAAGAAGGATGGAGAACAAATGTCTTTTTCCAATGAAGCTGTACATTTCTTAAGGATTGGGGTTAGGTTGACATGATGTCCAAATTGTGACCCAGAGTTTGTCCAACAGAAAGTGAGATGAAATAACATCAAAACAACAGTGGCCACAACAAGAACATTAAAACTATTGGATCATTTCCTGGTGATAAACTTTATTAACTTGTTCCAATATTCCCACTTACTACTTAAGGAAAAGAAATTTGATTTATTGAGGGTGAAGTAGAGGATGGGAAAATGAGTAGGGTAGAAGAATTGCTTTAGTTCGTTCATAAACATTGGTTTTAAAAATAAGAACAAATTTACAAAGAACTGTTTGAGGATGTATAGAGTGATTAACATAGGGTTAGACAAGCTGCTGGGTCAGAATGTAAAAGAAGCTTGTTTTACAGAGAGTCCATCCTCAACACTGTCTTGAAGACACATACCAACATTTACAGAGAATGTGCATTGAGGATGTTCTAGCACACAGGTGTTCGACCACTATTATTGACTTGAGTACAGATCTATATTCACTTCTATTTCTTTCAACATTTCTAAAGGAATATTTTTAATGGAGTGATATATTTTGTTTTTTTACAATTCTTATCCAAAATTTCTATCTGGGGAACTGCTTAATTTCCCTTTGTTCTAGTAAGTGGATGAATGAAGCTCAAATTAACTGTCACATCCCTGTAATAACTACTCGTTACATATTTCTGAGAAATATTTCAAAAAGTCATGCATATACCATGTTGAATAACAACTTTAGAAATTATTAATTCAACAAATCCAAATAAACTTCCAATCAATAAGAACTGAAGTGACCTTCATTCTTCAACTTTTGGGTGTTTTAATAGCAAGATAAGGAAATACCAAGCAGGGATTAAAATCGTAGTGTTGTGACTATTACACATTGTGGTTTGTGTAATGATATAGATGGACTTGGAAATAGTGAGCACCAGTTAATCTGCTTTTTAACACCCCTCTTATATTTCAGCTGGAGGAATTTCAGTTTTACTATTAACAATAAATATTCTTTTCCTCTTTGTACTCAAGAGGAATTAAGTATATAATACTCTGTTTTCACTTTAATTTGTATATTCTGACTATACTAAATATCAGATGTTGCAACTCTTAGTGACATACCACCTAACTTAGAATATCACACAGTCCCAGAAAAAGGGTCAACCAGATGCTCAAACACTGCAAGTGTGGCTTTTTTTTTATGATCAAAAATATTTGGTGTTATATCATTTATGAACTTACATTCCTACCTTTTATACTTCCTGGGTGTGAGATGACTTATACAGCAGTGTTTCTCCATGTTTTCTTCTAAGATCAGCTATACTAGAATCACCTGAATTTCTCATTTGTTTTCTGTAGGACTTTCTAGCTCCTAAAATAAACTACTATTCTTTTGTTTCTCTGATATTTAGAGTAATAGGTTATAGCATTTCCCAAACCTGTTTTGCTTGCTTTAACCCAGAATCTCATGTAATTAGTACATTTTTTTTCTCTAATACCTTATAAACCCTGTGTGAAAGTGAGATCTAGACAAGGAATAGCCATGTCTTTATTAAGCATGAATGACTCAAATAAAAAGTCACAATTTTATCCATTTTGCTTTCTAAAATGTAAGAACCAATCATTAATCAACTAAGCCATCAATAGGCAGACACAAACAAATTACTTACAGGGTTGTCACTGTAAGTTTGCTGATGCTCATGACTGATTCTATCTTCTGAGACAAGGAGAAGATAGAAAAGGGAGAATCATTTTCTAAAGTAAGGAAATAATTGGACAAAAACACTCCAGAATAACTATCTCCCTGTCACAGTTAATATGTATTAGAAAATGCAAGTTAATAGGAATAAGCATATAAAAATAAATTATCCAGAATAATGCAATTTTTGAGCAATCTCATTCGATTCTCACTTTAAAGGTGAGGAAACTGAGGATAAGAGCAAACAAAACTAAAAAGTGACATTCCTGGGACTAAAGCCCAAGTGTCTTGATTTCTAGCCTAGAGTTCCTCTCATGCAAAGATTCTTCCTCCTTGGTAGTTTGAGTAAAGTTGACCCTGGTTCAAAATGAAAGGCTTCGATATCAAGATAAAGCAGTGAACCTGACTTCAAAGACAGCCTCAAGAGCAAAGAAGGAGAATGAATAATTCTACGGCTCATAAGATTTGGCCAAGAGTAAATGGAAGGAGAGTGAGGTTACCTGAGCCAAATCAAGTATGCATCACCAGGCAGTAGATAGTCTGAGTGGCAACTAAGTCTTCATGGTGCCGCCAGGGTGGTAAATCATGTAATAATTTCTAAATATGATTGGGCTATTTAAAAATGTGCCGTTTCTTCTTTAGTACCTGCCTGTATATTTCTTTTTGGCAAAATAATTTACTTTGTACTTGGAATTAAGTGAGGTATATTTAAGACTAAATTCCAATGGCAGGTAGATTGTTCATATAGATTTGAATCTATATGTTAATATTGTTAATATTAAGACAGTTGGAAAATGCATGCTCCTTGTCATATAAAGCCATAGTTGTAGTTTTAGAACTGCTTTCAATGCCAGTGGTGAGGTGAAAGGGATTTTTGTATAAATTTGAAGATCGTGTGAAAGTTCTTTGACTATGTAAGATGGAAAGTATAGTAAGATGTTTGTACCTCCCAGGCAGGGTGTAGAACAACAAAAAATATTATAAAGAAAAGTCACAGAAGAAATAAAGATGTAACAGAGGCAGGTAGCTTGATTTGTATCAGGTCAAAAGCACTTCTGCTGCCCCACCCACCTAGACCCTTCCCAATTCAGTGATTGCTCCTCCCTCCCAACTGCAAATCCCTATATCCCTTTGTTTGAGGACTTTGTCTGGTTGCTGCTGGCTAGAATTGCTGAGAAAGTAATTCCCCTGAGAGCAGCCCTTGATCGATCACTGAGAGAGGGAGTGGGTAAAAACCCCAGCCCCCTAGTCCTTGGGCAGGGTTGACTCCAAGACAGATTTCTGCACTGGCTCATAGAGGTCCTTAGCAGGATTAAGTTTCTGTGCCACAGTGGTTACTGACTTGATGACACACTGTTTACAAATGCCTTCCTGTCTCACTTCTCCCACTCCCTGACTGATGTTTCCTGGGACGACCCCCTAAATAAACGATTAGTTCTTGGATCCTTGATTGTAGTCTGTTTCTCTGGGAACCCAAGCCAGACAATATGACTTGACCCACATTTCTCCTTAGATTCGCCTTGAATAGGGTTAGTAGTAAGGCCTGGGTACCATGAAGGCCTGAGTTCTTGCCAAGTGCTCTCTCACTCATAAGTTTTCTGAGTTCCAGTTGGGTGAATGTGACCCACTTCTGCCTCCCTTCCAACTTGGCATATCTGCTGCTAGAATCATAGAGCTTTGGAGTAAACATGACATTTCCCTCATGCTCAGCAAGACAGGAAGTTCATTAAATTTGGTATAAATCTTTGCCTTTAAGTGCCAGTTGGTGATTTATTTTCTCATTCTGTTTAGATTTTTTAGAGTGTAGGTGCCAACCTCTGGAATCCAATCCAAAACCCCAAGCATAGTCCTGTTGATAAATCAACAAAAGCCTTGTTTGCACAATGCAAGCCAAATGCAAATCCCTTATCCTTGAGAGTGAGTCTAATGATCATTTTTCAATGTTATGAAAGGTGCCATGTCAAAGCATCTTACTAATTCTCACCTTGGCTTCTAAAAAACATCCACTGGCTGCTTTCCTTGAAAGAAAATCCACAGATAAATAAAACTTCTAAAGGAACACTATGGAAGCAAACACATTTGAGGGGAAAGAAAATTGCTTCAGGATGCAGTTGACGGGCATATTCTTGTCATCCCTACATTGTATTCGGGCAGCACAGTTCCTTAGTGTTTCCTTTTCCATATACTAAATAATTTTAACATGGTTCTTACATGGGGTCTTAGAGAAACCTACATATCATTGCTAGGACATTGTTAATTTCTACTTGTTATTAGCTGACACTTGAGCATGTGACTAAATCTAATCTTCTATTTCTTCATTTTAGGATTGTTAAATGGATTAAATGTATTCACTTGTTTTGTTCATTCATCCAAGAAATATTTATTGAGCTACTCTGTGCCAGAATTGAGTTAAACTTAGGAATATACAGGTGAACTAATCCATTATGGCCAATGGAAAGAAGGTGAGTGGCAATGAAGCAATAAAAACAGAGACAGAGAAAAAAAATGAGGCTACAATGTTGGCATGAGTCAAACCATGCCAGGCTTCGAAGCCTGGGATAAGGGGTTTGGTCTTTATACACAGAGCTTTTGGAAACCATTAAAGGGTTATCAAGCAAGGAAAGAGTAGCATGAGAATAAATTAGGGGGCAAGAGAAGACTTGAGGTAAGAGATAATAACATAAGGCACCCAGATCAGTGTGGCACAGGATAGGATTCAGTAAATATAAATTCTTGCCACACTGCTTTACTTCCTTCCTCTCAGAAGCAAGAGTTATCATCTTGCCCTTACCACCTCTAAGGCAATATTACCTGGTAACTGCTAAGCTGTCACCTAACTCCATGATCCAATTATCCACATGGGGACAAAGATCATTTATTCTTTGACAGGAGGAAATTGGGAATTAAATTTTATGAGTTAACATAGAAAAGGTTTCTGTTTGACAAGAATCATAATAAAATTGTTACACATTTCATATCAATGCATGTAGTAAAGCACAAAAGAAGTTATGGAATTTTAAAGTCATATTATATGACCAAAGATAACTCAAATGGGTAAGAATCAAAGAAGTATGCTTTCAAAAATATAAGGCAAATATCCTTGAAAAGTCCTCGGCAAGTTGGTTAAATCTATTTTTTGGTAAATAGAATAAGTATTTGAAAGAACAGGGCAGTTATTTAGGTGTAAGTATTGTCCATGAAATTCTGCAATTAGGTAAAACGTAAAGGTTTTAATTATATTTAATTATATATTTAATTATATTTAATTAGTTTGGAAAATGTTGGCATACACAGATTTGTAAAGGTAAAGGCATCTAAAGAATCGAATGTGATGGAACAAATGCACTTCTGTTGAGTGTATATCATTAAAATATACAAAGATGAACAGACAAACACAGAAGTATGTCATCATTGAAGAGTTTCAAGGACACCAGGAGACTAAATAATGACGATGCTTTCAAAAATAAAAATTCTAAGGGCTCTCAGAAGGCTTTATTTTGCTATATTTAAACCAAAAAAAAAAAGTGATGAGCTCATTACTGAGTATAGATTTAATAATCTATCGAGAAGAATGATCTTACAGTTGGAAATATGAGAGAGAGAATGAAAATCCAGAATTGGTAGAGTGCTAAGAAATTATTCAGACTTTGAAATATGAACTGAAAGAACTGGCAGATGAAATAACAGAGCTATCTTTGGTAATTAAAAAATAATAATCATAAGAAATTTTGGAAGACTAGGGAGAAGTAAACTTTATCATGTTTTTAAAAGCTTTATTAGTCTCTATTCTAGAAATGATAAACAAAGGAATTTGTGGCTGATCTCTGGGAAAATTCTAGAATAAAATTTTAAACATAATTTTTAAACTTTTAATAAGGGGCGAGCATCAGGAAACAAACTATGTTCACCAGAAACGAGTTCTTTCCCATGCCTGTTTCTTTTCTCCTTGTGTTACCAAAGAGCAAGACCAGGACCGTGATAGAGCACTGGGTTTACTTCTGGGAGACATGGACAATCACTTACTAAAATAATATTGTGCCAGGTACCTCTAACTCAGAAAGTTTCACTGCTGATGTAAAATGAAGATGGACTCTCACTGCATTCAATCATATTCAGACATCCATCTGCTTTGGATTCAGGTTTTCATCCTGGATTTTATTTGAATGTGGGTGGACAAATCTGCATGTAAAGTTCTTCAAATTAGACAATGCATAGTAAAGAGTTGCTAACCTGTGCCATTTCATATCACTATTCTTATTAATATTTAATGCTATATTTTCTAATAGGCGGACAATGTTATGCTCATTTTCCGCATAAAGGTAAAGCTTAGTAATTGTACAAAAGCAATTATATTTGGAATTAGTAAGTGGTAATAACCCTATAGTCCTAGACTGATATTTCTGGGAGAAAGAAGTTAAAGTTCTATGACGAACACTGAGGAAAGCCCTCATCCCTTTTGTGAGAGTTTTAGCTTGGCCAGGAAACTAGCCAGTTTTGCTTTAACATGGACAATAGAGCCTGCATTCTTATCCCACAAGCTCCATTCCAACATGGCCCCGGGGAAGCTGTGCACGGCAGAGCCCTTACATCATCTGTACTATATGTACACTTGGTCAGGCTGTGTAAACTTTGACATGTGGGTGTCAATCTTTCTCATATTTGCAGATGGCTTTATCAGAGCGTGATTAGTTTCCAGAACAAATTTGAGCAAAAGAAAACATTACCTACAGTATGTAAGCCAACAGACCAGCTAGTTTTCAGATTTGTCTATTTACATGGGCACTGGATGTTTTGCTAAGGCTCTCTAAAACTGATGGTAATTGAACAGTGCCAGTGTGTTAGTGGAAGCTGATGAGTTGTAAAGGTTTTATAAACAACCAGGGTGGATTTGGCCATAGCCTTTCTAGTAATGTTTGTTAATCTCCCTGAGCAAGTGTGCACCTAACACAATGTAAATACTCCAGAATTTGGAGGTGTCAATAGTGTAACTTTTACTGTTTGTAAAATCATTCTTTGATATCATCAGTAAGTTTGCTGAATGTCCCATGGCCAAATATAATAAAACCTTAAGTAAGCGCTTGCAGAGAAATAAGGGAAAACATGTGTTTTATTTTTACCCCACTGCATGTTTGTTAAAGGATCACTGTAGACTGATAAATACAGTGGTGTCTGTGCCTGTGTGTATATTTCTGTTTAGCTTCCTGCAAAGCCTAGTTTTATTTCACTCTGAGAAGGAAAATTATCTGTTTAAAATTATTACATGGCTTAGTTTATGTATCTTGCTGAGAAAGACTTACTATAGAACTTCCAGGGAACATCTTTATGGTCCCCAAATTATCAGCATCCAGGGCAAAGTTTCTTTAAGATTTATGTCAAGTAGAATTGAGGATGTGGGTTTGGGCAGTAATATCTGTGTTCGGATATAAAATTTCCTGTGCATACTCCTGTTTGTGGGCGTGACTGCGCTTTCAAATGATGTCAAATGTTATCTGATGAGGCCTCCTGTTATTTCTGAGCAACCTGGGAACCACTAGAGGGTTTTTCTGGACAAGGAGGAAATATTCTTCTGAATGTGAAAGAAAAATCTTTGAAATTTTTTTTCCTATTAATATGTATTAATGTATGTATGTATGTATATATGTATGTATTTATGTATGTATGTATTTTCGTGAAAAACCTTAATGACCACTCCCTAAAACCACTTCCTCCCCATTGTTGATATCTGTGAAAACTTGAGGAATCTGCACTGGCCTAGGGTGCATCAAACAGGACCGCAGTCATCGGGGTTAACAACCAGCCCCTCTGGCCGCACTATTGATGAATGGCAGAGGAAATGAAGCTGCAGTGACATTTTAAAGAGGAATTTGTGAACCACAGATATGAGCATGACTGGCACAGCGTAGCAGCACATAAAATCAATACAAATAACCCAGACCTTAATACCTTGATCTGGGGAAGAGTCTAGTTTTATCAGACATTGAGAGGGGAGCAGCCCAAGGCCACCTGCACGGGGCATGCTATTGACTTGTTCTCAGAGGCATTAAACCGACCACAA
>NW_006442491.1:722713-745150 GCF_000325575.1 Pteropus alecto | reverse complement strand
TTTTTTTGAGGCACTTCTTTCCTCAGAATTTTCTGAGGAAATGTGTGCCACGGTAAAAAATCATGTTTGAAAAGCATCCTTCCAGCAGCTTTGATCATTCCATGTTGTCATTGCAAAAACTAACTTATGTTTTTCTCTCCACATTTTACAAGTTGTCTCTGTTTTTGAATTTGTTAAAATAATCTGAAGACATGCACTGCCTTCCTCTGTGTGGTTTCTAAAGTCTTGGCATGGACCTTCCATTTTGTGAGCTCATAATTACACTCTCATTGTTTGCTGTGGGAAGGAAGTCATTTTCTCTTCTTTGTGGCATAAAACTCTAAGTTTGTGCAGCCATAAAAATCAATGGGAGCTAAGACCTGGCATTATAAAAGGGCGGGACGCTATTGATTGCAATATTAAGTTTTCTCTCTTTGCATAATTACATTTAAAGGAATGGGCTAAAAAAATACTATGGCCATTTCCTTTGGGAAAGGTATTTTTGAAGAATATGTTTTCTATTTCTTGTTATACTTCTTGATGTGTGATGGCAGAGTGACTATTTTTCAAAAATGTGAAAACTCGGAGTTAACAATGCTTTAGATTTACAAGGTATGTGGGGTAAGCACATGAAATATGGGGCCACAACGTTTTCAAGCACATTTTTTTTTTGCCCTTTTTCTTGTGCGTAACCCTTGCTAGGTTCTATTTGGAAGGAATTAGAAGACCCAGTGAGCACTAGACCTACCAGCGTATAGTCGACTCCTTAATGTCGGGGTGGAAAAGTGAGTATCTACCGAAATCACTCAATCTTGTTTCTAGCTAGATGTCTTCATAACCAAGTGGCCTCATTTATAAGTAAAGATTTGGCTTACTAAAATAGAGCAATCTTTAAATAATGGGACTGAATCTCTCACAAAATAGAAAAAAATGAAACTATGAGAATTTATTTTCTCAATCATATTATTCAGTGCTTAGAAGGAAAGCAAATAATTGGCTTTATGAGGTCTGTGTGAGTAGGAGAAAATGGTAAATTCTCCTATTATTAATTATTTACTTTTTAAAAGGGTAACCCTCTGCCTTTTAATTATGTGGAATGTGCGATATCTGGGTACAAGAGGTATCTATAACATTGTGTCCCTGAGCTGTGAGGACTTGGAAGACAAATGGTCCACACACTTGTGGATGGCTTGGCCTTAAGGCCAAGTGCACCTCAACTCCGGCCTGAATTGGGGTTTCTCTCCTGCCCTTGTCTGCCCCATACAAGCCAGGTGTGAAAGTCCTAAAACTGAAAGATCTCAAGTTTCCAAAACCTGCTGAGTCCTGTACAAACGTGCGTGTGAACCCGGGGCCTTGCAAGGTGAAAGTCACAGCTGCACAGAGTGGCATTTGTTAATGTGTGTACAGAGTAACTCTGTTTGTTTGTAGGTCCTTAGTAGAAGGGTGTCTAATGTTGACTTTTTGAGGCTAAAATTGTTTGAATTTTCTATCCCGACCCTAAGCCACCTTACAGAGAGCTCTTTTTTCCCATTCTGTTTGTACATTCATTACCTTTTAAAATGTCTTGAAGTAGTAAACAGTTCAACAGTTCTCCTATCCACCCATTGTCAAGAAGAATAGGGTTCCAGACAGCCAAGGGCGGTGTCAGATGCTGTCGCTTGCAGCTTTCCCTGGTAATAAATATTTGGAGCTTTGGGTCAATTATTCCCACACATTGTGCAGTCTTACAAATTCTTAGTTAAATGCAAATCAGATATTTGGAGAAAAACACATGGCCCAAGACAAGTTTATAAGACTGCATTTCTAATAATCGACACAAACTCTGATTTTGTTGTTGTTGTTGATAAAATGTTGTGAAGGAAGGAAGAAAGGGATAAGAAATAGAGCCTCTCTGTTTTTATATGAACGTGTGTATATGTATATTTTCTGTAACTTGAACAAACTCCTAAAAACCACACTGCATTTTTCTTTAGTTCAAGATACAATAAACAGGTTTGTAATTTTCTACTCAGGATAGAAAGAATATCATTTTATTATAGCCAACTTATTTCCAATCTTTGTGCATAGAGAAATGAACCCACTCTATTCTTTTTGCTTAGGACGGGGGTGAGAAAGGCACAGGGACAGGGGTTATATCTACCCTTCTCTTTGACATTCTTCCAGGGAGAATTTTCCATTGTTCCTGCAGGCAAGCGAGTTAGAGGAGGCTTGTAATAACTATATTCTCAGGTAAAATTAAATACAGTGCCTTCCTGGTCTGTCAGCTTAAGGAGCATCCATCTCTTTCTGGGCTCTTGCAGAGGCTCCCGAGAGCCACTTACTGTGTCAGATAAGAAGCCAAGCGCGCTTCAGCCTATTCCTGTGTAGAGGCATGGTGGAACAAATCCTAGTGCATTTCAGCTTCAGTTTTGTGGATGAGAGTCCGGGTCTCTCCATGAGAGTTTTAAGTTGGAAACTAGACTGGCTTGACTTTTATACTATCTTGATGCAGAAATACATGTGGCAAAGAAGCAGTTACTCTGTGGAGAATGTCAACCCCTCCTAGTGAATGGAATAGAGTCCACATGCCCTAGGATGAGAAACAATAGAGAACAGGAGCAAGGTGTGTGAGGCAAACCGAGCAGCACCCAGCATCCTCCTCAGGTGAGGGTGGGAACCGAATGACCCTCTTTGAGGGCCAACACACATTTTCAGGGGGTAGAGTGCTGCATTATGATGAGGGCTTGTCAGGCCTCAGCTGGAATTTATAGTATTCAGAGTGAGATCTGCGTCTGGACAAAGACTTTGAGGTTCAAGACTTGGTGTTAGAAGAACTAGGTTCAAATCCCTGTCTTCAAATGTCTCTGAGCAAGGACTTGGCAAGTCGCTTGGGCTCTATTAATCCCTTTCTTTAAATCTCCTAAGAGTGATTTACTACATGGTCAGGCTGTAGTGACTGTAAGCGAACTAACAGGTGTAAAAGCAAATGTTAAATTGCCAAGTATGAGGAAAAAATAATGATTTGGTGTTCAAGAAATAAGACATCGTAAGTTATATAAATGTCTAACCACTATATTGTACACCTTTGTACACCTAAAACTAATATAATATTGAATGCCAACTATAATTGAAAGAATTTAAGTTTAAATTTTAAAAAAAGTAAGAAAAAAGACAGGCTAACAAATGTGTTACCTGTCATTAGAAGGTGATAAAAGGAATATGCTCTGTTAAGGGAAGGAACAAGCTAAAAAGGACCCAATAAATTTTTTTTCCCCAGAAGTTTTATTGAGTCTCATTTAGGGAGTCTCTAACTTAGAAGAGTCTCCCTCTGACCAGAAAAAAACTGGTTGTCTTTTACTGCAGCTTATAAATAGTTAAGTTTCTAAAACTTAGGGTTATGGAAAAAAAACACCTTCTGCCCATTCTTCATAAGTAATATTAGGAATGAGTGTCACTCTTGCAGGTTGGGTTCTGTGGGAAGCAGACATTGAGAAAAGTAGGAGTGCTAAGTATTTTTTAGGGGATAGCAGTGTAAAAAGAGAAGGAGAGGAAGCAAGGTTGGGGGTCACTAGACCACAGTGCAGACCTGGCAAAGTTTATGTCCCTTAGAAGAATTGCACAGTAAGCAGAAGTTGTTAAGCCTTTGCACATGTGTTTTGCTCTGTCATTGACCAGGGGCAGCCCTAGAACTCAAAAGCTGAGGTGTTTCTGGAGGATGTCAGCTAACCCCAGTCCTCATAGCTAGACAGAGACCTTACTTAATGGGAAAGTGGGTGGTGCATCTGTGTGTCTGCCACACTGACCGACACCCTTTGTCCATCATTACACCTTAAGGCTCCACAGAGATAGACATTCTGGGGAAAAAAAACCTCTGCTGAGGACTTGATCCCATTATTATGTTTCACTGCCCTATGTGTAAAGGTGTGCACAACTGAATATTTATTTTAAGAGTTGGATCAGACAGATCTGATGAATTCTTGAAAAACTGTCTTGGTTCTTTTTTTTAACCACATGAGAATTGTATAATCCAATGTAAACTTTTCTTTTTGCATTGGCTGTCAGGAGTCTGACAACATCAGGGAATTTTGGCCTACATTTTTGACAGATTATCCTTGACCTCTTTATTCTGCATGATTTTAACTTATTTTTAATTTTTTAATTCCTTATATCATATGTGTAGTCTTCATAAATGCTTTCTTTTGAACTGTGGAGATATAAAATATAGATACAGATATGGATATAGGTGTCTATTGTTTCAATGACTCATCCAGGTAATTCTACATTTTCATTTTGGATATATATTCTGGTCCAACCAATTCTGCCTTTTGTTTTGCTTTCCTGTCCCTCACCCCCTCACACACCTGCTTTCCTTTACTCACACTTTGTCAGGCAGCATCTGCCTCTACATCCACACCATCAATCTATGAAGCTTAGTTCAACTCTTGGTTGTACCAACACACATAGAAACAAAAAGCCCTTCTCTGCATATTCTGTACACTGTCTCTCTGATTTGTCACAGCACATAGGCTCTGCAACTGAGATGTGACTTCTCATTCTGACCCCACCACTTATAGGTTGGCCCTCAGGGGAGTCATTAAGCTGAGATTTCTCCTCATCTCTGCTTTACCTGCATAATTTACACCAGTTTGGATGAGGCATGGATATTGGCTTCGACATCGAAGGAGAGCACATTTCACTTTTAATTGATTACCTCATTCTGAAATGAATGGCACACACTGCTACTACCTACACTCTGAACTGCAGTGATCACCTAGGCTAATATCAGATAGTGTCTCCCAGACTCTTGAACACAAGTCAAATCACATTAAATCTCTACCTCATATCCTGGAGAAATCCAGAGCTCCCTGATATTTCCATACATTCCTGAAGGACTTATATTCTCAAGTGTAACTCTGCCTCCAGATTCCAGCTCCAATTCTTGTTCTTTGTTTCCAAATTTTATCCCAATATTGTGACATATTCCCCTTTGTCTATGTCCACATTTTTAAATCCACTGACAAACAGCACTTGATAATGAATTAGATGTCAGTGAATATCTGGGCACCTAATGGGCAGAGGGTAGTCATAATGTGCTCAAACAAAGTGATATTCTAGCCACTCCTTTTCTAGTATCACTGATTCTCATGATCATATTCCCCATGTGGTAGCCAACTGATTAGTTCATTTCTTCTTCTCCTGTATGTTGTCCTGGAAGTCCATATTCTACTTATTCTATTGTATAAAGAAATTCAATAGTTTCCAGCTCTGAATTTGTACACACCATCATATTTGGCAAAACTGAACCAAAAGAATTTCCATTTAATCCGAATAATTTAATAGATGGTGATTGTGGAATAAATGACAGTTTTTCCTGTTATATGGGTATATGATGTAAACAGTTACCATACTTGACTTGAAAGCTCTTCTTGCCCTGAAATATATGTACCCCATACTATACTACCCCCAAAGTAAGTTAGTCAATATGCAAATGCAGTGTATGCTTAGGTACCAGCAATTGAAGGGTACAAACATTTAAAAAATAATTTGGTATTTGCTAATGTTTAAAAGCACCCGGGGATGCTTTTCTGGCCCTGGGGGATTGGAGTTGGGCACCTTTGTACTATTACACAAGGGGCTGTTTTAATTTGCAAACACCAACTCCTACACTCCCAAGGCCAAAGGAAGTCTGATCACAGGCCAAAGGAAGTCAATGATCACAGAATGCCTGTGAACAAGCAGGTCAGGGTGAAGTCCCATTTGTCCATGCCCTGCCATCACCCCCTCATACACAAGGCTTCCCTCAACTGCCCCTTTCTCTTTACTTCTGAAGCTAGCCTGTCTTTCTGTTCCTTCCTTGACTTTGTTATCCTCCCTTAATAAAACTTAGGGCAATTTCTTCTACAAATGCCCCCGTCCGACACTTTCTACAGGTGTTAAACAAGAATTCACAACAAGGAATGTATATTGACACATCATGTCAATAGTCAATATAAGATTGGAACCTCAGACTCTAAGATGGTTTGAGTGATTTTTCCCTAAGGAGGAGATTTATAGGGGATTTTTAAAATTCTATATTTTCATCTGTCTATATTTCCTATAAGAGAAGTTTTCTATAAGAACATTTTTTTAATAACAAAGGAAATTTAAAAATAAGTTATATTTAAAATAAGACTATTTGGATAGGTCACACGATAGGCTTTCTCAGGTGAGGGGCTAGAGGTCTGCTGACTTGTCTTTTAGACTGTATATGATTTTAAAAAATCTAATTAGTTATAAGCATTTAGCAATCAAGATACTTTGCGCATGTAGCTGCCATGCTTGCTTGTCTTGAAAATTCCCATTAGGTCTGTCAACATGGCCCAGATGTCAAAGCCCCAGTAGCCAGGTCTTGATCCACTGTCGCCTCGTGTGGGGGCATTTGGTTATTTAAATAAGGTGGGGGGGAGCAAATTCGACCATCTACCTATTTAGGGCAAGGGCCCCATCTTGCCTCCCCGACGCCTGGGAAGTACATAGTAGAACTGCCCGGTTTACCTGTTTTCAGGAGGAGGCTATTTGCAGAGAGGACCTCGCTGAATGGTTGGCAAAGGAGTTTTACCAGATCCCTTAGAGGAGAAAAGAGCAGGCTCAGTGGGTGGGCCCGACCCGTTTAAATAAGAATCCAACATCTCAGTGCTTATCAAAAGCAAGTCAAGCCTGCAGGCCCTTTTCAGGGCTGTGGATCTCAGTCCTCATCCAGGACCTTTCCTCGGGATTAAATGGAATTTAAACCTGCTAAATAAACACAGGCACAAAAAATCCTTGGGAGTTGTTCACCTAGCATCAATCATCGCTGCCACAGTGTTTCTCCTCCTGACAGCTTACCATAAGGAAGGAGTCCTGAGCACTCTGGAACAAAAGAGTGAGAGAAAGGAAAATAGCAACAGAAAACACAACCTTTACATTGAAAGCTCAGGAAGGAAATTAAATGAAAGGAAACAGTTATCAACAATAAATAAATCTAAAATTGGGTGAGAGGTTTTTGTGGTGGACTTTGCAATGGGTGCCCCTTTTAACCCAATGGAATAAAATGTTTCACTTCACTGAGCTTTCTCTGTGGCAAATATTTCCTGAACACCTCGTTCATTTGTTTATTCATTCATTCATTCGCATCTTCACTGGTTCATTTATTTATTTATTCAATAATGTATTCCAAGTGCTAGAGATACCATAGTGAACAAGACAAAGTTCCTGCTAAAGGTAGAAGACAGAAAAGAAACAAGAGAATACATGAATATATCAAGTTGAGAGTGATAGATGCCATGGAGGAAATAAACCCAGTAAGGGGCTAAAGACTCTAATGTCAGCATGTCAGAGGAGGCCTCTCTGAGCAGGAAGCTCCAGGATCGAGATCTAAAGACAGAAACCATCATGGAATGATCCCAGGCAGAATGTTCCAGAGGAAAGAACGACAGGTACATAGGCCTGAGGAGAACCTTCACCTGGCACAATTTGAGGGGCAGGCAGGAGGCCGGTGGGCTGACATGCACCTGGAGCTCTGACTGTGAAAATCCAGTGAGTGGGAACACCTGGTAGTAGGCAACACACACACACACACACACACACACACACACACACACACACACACACACACACACACACACACCCACTGACAGTAGATAGTTTCAAATTGCCTTGAAACTCCTAAACGAACAAGCTTATTTGTTATAGACTACAAGAGATTTAAAGATTGTTAGTTTGCACACTTGTTTAAGAAAGAAAAAAAAAATTACTTACAGTTATATTACCTATGCAAAGAAAAAGGACCAGAAGAGTATTAGATGCCACTGGCATCTAAGTTTTTGCCAGTGGCAAGAGTATGGGCAATTTGTATTTCCTTCTTTTTGCTTATTAGTAGTTCCTAAAATGTCTATACTTATTAACGCACATCATTTTTGTAGGAAAGCATTACTTAATAAGTTTGCATTATTTTCATGAGAAGAAAAGCTGTTCTTATTATGTCCCATTTAGAAGAAATGCTAAAATTCTAGGCAGTAAACTGTTCGACTTTGAAATAAACTTAATACAAGGCCAAAGTGGCTTTTAAACATCTATTGCATGTCCAGTGAGTAATGAGGGGGCATATAAAAACAAAAGTGATAGATGATAATGTCTCCCTGAGTTGTGCAGGAAACAGCTTGTGTAGTTCTAGGGAATTTCTGATCCTTGACAAAGAACTTACAAGATCCACATACAAGAAACAAATGGACAACAAAATGAACATCAGTGAACAAGTCTATGGAAAACCAGCTAGATTAGAACCCCAGCCACACACGCACGCATGACTTCCCATAATTCTCACCCTTTCCAGATTCAGATTATACCTCTTAAGTACCACGTTTCCTCAACCATAGTTCTATTTTTGCTTGAAGTTCCATGCCCCGTGTTATGCATCGAGATAGAAAATGTAAGGAAAGATGAGCTCCTCAAATATAATTTCATTAGGTTAGTAAGCACACAGCTGACCACACATAAGCAATACAAGAAGGATGAATTTGCAGAGAAATACCAAAAAAGGCAAAGTAGGAACTAAAGTAGATTTTCAGACAATTTTGAGTATTTGGTGCCAGTTTCTGGAATATAATGTTAAGTCAAACAAAAGATCACAAAATGAAGATCACTTTTTAAAAACATCCTGCAGCCTTTAGAGAAAGGAGAAGGCAAGACTGACTGGTCAAAGTAGAAAAATCTAACCTATCCTGCCACACACCCACACACACACACACACACACACACACACACACACTGACAGGGAGATGCTAAAGAAATACTGGACTGGGTTCTCACCTGAAATCAGTCACTCAGTCACAGAGCTTTCTTTCAGGGGTTTAGGAGGGCTATCAGATGGAAAATTATCTTCAGGGAGTCTGTAGGGCAGAGCTCTTCTCTCTAAATATTTTTTCACCCAGCTTTGTTGTTGCCATCTTAGCTAACCATCTGAGTTTCTTAAGCTCATGGTCTCTGGGCTGCTCCTTCAGCCAGGAATAGTTTGTGGTATGTGTTCTCTGAGTCCCTCCAGGAGATGTTCACACATCCTAGGCCAGCAAGTAGCCATTTCTGAGTGTGCTCCTGTGACATCTTTCAATTCCAACAACTCGCAACGCTCAGGTCTCCAGAGCTCAAGACAATCTGTGGGGCAGACCTGAGTTCCAGAAAATTAATACTTCTGATGGCTGTTGGTAGATAAACACTCACCTCTGTCTCCTCAGGTTGGATAACGCTGAGGCCCTCGGCGAGATGGAACCCCAGTTATTTACAGTCATCATACCTGAGAATGACAAATCTCCTGTTGGCCTCCTTCCTTTTCTTTCCCTGTCTCATTTCCTCCCCCTCTCCTGGGGCTTCCTAGCATCACCTTCCAAATAAATGCCCTGTCCTCATATTCTTATTTCAGAGTCTGCTTTTAGGGGCAGCAAATCCCAGGCACTCCTAAAGTGCTAACTGACTTTCATTCTCCAAGACTCAGCTTAGAAGTAACATCTTCCTGGAATCTTTCCTTTATCTCCTAGCCCCCCATCTCTTCCCACAACATGCAGGTTTGGATCAGCTGTCTTTTCAACAGGCTCGCTCGACACAGAAGATGCTCAATGCTGTTCATCAATAAATTAAAATAATACATTTCTAAATAACCAGCAAATGCAAAGAGTGAGACCTGAGACCACCCCAAGGTCTTCTGCAGAAGCTTCTCTCCAGCTCCAATCTGCCTTGGCCTTACCTTCTGATACGGATTGTCCCTACTTTAGAGGACATATTGATTACTGTTCTCTGAGGACAGTGTTATTGACAATTTGGCTCTTCTCAGAAAAGCACAGCAAAAACAACCTTTCAGATTTAGGCCAGCCTCCATTGCTCGATATTAGCTGTTTTTCCTGGAAATAGTTGTTGGGGAGGGGATGTTAACTACCAATAGGGATTATTACCACAATAGTGACACATGGACTCAAGCATGCAATGGACAGTGAACTCCAAGCCTTGTGTTTCAGCATCTGGCTGTGTTCATGATGAAGGTATTTTCTTTTCCCCAGGGACTTCTACTGGCAAAGTAGCCTCCCCAAGTTTAAAGTATCCAGGCAAAGCAGCACTAAGTCACATCTCTCCAAATCAAAAAACAGAAATACTTAAAATAGACCTTCGTTGGTATAAACTTGAAGTTATTTCACCTACAAACGAAGCAGATTAATTTCTTGGCCTGGACCCAAAATAAATGGACTTGCGTTGCATTTTAAGGTAAATGTGTCTCTTGCAAATCTGCAGTAGTTCAATGATAGCAAATAGCTGATAATCCATTCAGAGATTCATTAGTTATTTTCAGAATACATCTCTAACAAGAAGTTCATCTACTGAGCAGTGCCAACATGTTCCTTGGGAACTAAAACCATGCTAACATACATCTATTTCCTGGAAACAAATCAGAACAAGAAAAAAAAATATATTCCACAATGAAAATCTGAGATGTAACTTCTGAGATCTTTGGAAAAAGAGAGATGACCTGTTAGCCATATTGCTCAAGACTATTAAATGTTGAAGAAGGTTCAGATACTCTAGATGGGACAAAGAACTAGAAGGGTCATTTGGCAAATCCTCTTAATGAGCAGTGACTCCATACTAAACTTCCCATACAGATAAAGAGTGAAATCAAGACAACAGAAGCCTAAGTGTGTCCAAGTTTGCTTGTTTTGTATGGCACATGGTTGTATAAAATGAGACATCATTTTTCTGAGGCAGGATGGATGGGCTGCTAGTAAGTTTCTTTTTCTTCAGCCTTATGATACTGCTTCAGACAAATCGCAATAGTGGAGTTGGTAATTGAACTGTCAGAAACAGTGAGCACACACATCTACACAGTCATGAAAGATGGGAAATAATAGTCCAAAGAAAGGAGGGAAAGGAATTGTAAAGGAACAGAATGGGAATACAGTACTAGGCCCCATTGTGTGACATGGAGTTTAGACAAAAGCTGGAGACTGTCGTGAGAGTCCTGGGCAGGTGCTCAGAACAGCTGTCTTGCACACAAAGCTCATATTAATGCCACTGTGTTTACTGTACAATTATATTTACCTTTAATGTCTTCTGGGCATTATTCACATGCTCCGTTATTGCCCAGCAAAGATTTTATTTTACATAACAAGGAATTGATTCTACATTCTGTCTCTTCTGCCATCAATAAACTCTTTCAGAATTAAGGAAGCTGTTGAAATTACTGGATGGAATTCTGAAATTTTCTAAACTATTGGGTAAATGAGGTGAGAAGGCTAATTAAGCTTTTGTCCTTTCCCATCTGATTCTATGTCTCATTTTAGTCAATAACAGATTCAAGTTTGGTATGGCAGAGGGAGAGACTGAGCAGAACAGTGATCAAGGGGTTCTTCATATTATATAGTACCAAACTGACTAGGCTCCACCCCTTCGAAATAATCACAATGGAATAACACCTCATTTAATTAATAAGGCAATTTTATAAGCATAAAAATATGACAAGTTTTCTGGAAGTCATATTGTAACTAATCTTGAAAAAACTACCACTTATTGGGCTTTGGTTGGCATCAAAAAAATATCCACAATTATCTGAAAAGTCTATTAAAACACCTCTTCTTTTCCCAACAACCATCTATATAAAGGCAGCTTTTCTTCATATACTTCAACCCAAATAATATAACACAACAGATTGAATGCAGAAGCAGATATGAGAATCCAATTGTTTTTATTAAGCCAGATATTAAGGAGATCTGCAAAAACAGAAAATGCCACTCTTGTCCCTAAATATTTTTGTTT
The DNA here is from genome assembly GCF_000325575.1 of Pteropus alecto. Lineage (NCBI taxonomy): Eukaryota > Metazoa > Chordata > Mammalia > Chiroptera > Pteropodidae > Pteropus > Pteropus alecto. Next base: position 733,381 of record NW_006442491.1, on the reverse strand, counting down.
AGAAAAATATAGTTATTTTTATTAAAAAAATATTATCCATGGTAGCATTTAATGGGCTCATTATTGTTATTTCTAGATGAATTAATGAATAAATGTGTTTCATATTTTCTCATTTTCAAGTTCTAATCTGGTAAATATCACCATGAATAGATGTAATCCACATTTAAAAAAAAGCTCCTTGGAGAGTCCAACAATTTTAAGACTGTAGAGAGGCTTCAAGATCTAAGAGTTTTATAACTGCTGATATCTAAGTTCTCTTCCAACTTAGCTTTATAATGAAAGGTAGAACCTTTAGTCTACCAAGATCTGTTTATCACTTTCAATTACAGAAAAGTCAAGATCTTGAAGGAATTTTTGAACAGTTTCCACACCAGTCTTTTAGACAAGCTGCAAGCTTAGTCCCTTGATTAAAAGTTCTTCCATGGGCTCAGCCAAATCCATACAGTAAGGCGAAGGCTTAGTCTTACTAACACTTATCCTAAGCAGCCCTTCTCCTTTAAGGAAAGAACTTCTATGATTAGATGACTGTATTAGGGAGGGACAGGCACATGTCAAGTCCCAAGGCCATGCTGCCTGTGTAGTCTGTCTCTTCACAGAGAATTTCTTTAACACCTCATAAAGATAAGGGCTGGTCAAAGGAGCAAACACAAAACGAGTCACAGTCCATAGCCCTGCTCTGCAGGAATTAGTGAAGAAAAAAACCATGGCAGGATTTGCCTCTTAGATACTATCTGCATCTCTTTGTATTCCTTGAAGTGGGTGAGTTGGATCTAGAGGCTATACTGGCAGGATCCCCCAAGCACCCCACTGTCATGCCCTGCAGGGAGAAGCACCCCATATGTGTGTTCATCTACAAATACTAGAGTAATCCCACCACTAATTCCCCCACGGATTCTCAAATTATTAAAAGATGAGCACTAACTTGGCTTGTCATCTCCTCAAAATGCTGCTGCTGCTTCCTGGAAAGTTTCCTATATATTGTTTTTTGTATCTAATGTGGATAAAGAGCAGAAACTCTTGAGAGGTCTTCAGCTGCGGAAGAGATGCTCAAACTTAAAAATTCCAGAAGTTCCAGTCACGATGGTGGAACAGGTAAATGCTGTGCTTGCCTCCTCCCATGACCACATTAAAATTGCAACTAAATTATGGAACAGCCAACATGGAGAACCATCTGAAGACTGGATGAACAGAACTGCTATAAAGGATATAAAGAGGAGGCCATATCAAATCTGGTAAGAAAGGCAAAGATGCAAAACAGGTTGGTCCCACACCCACATGTGGCTGTTGAACATCAGGACAGATATCTCAACTGGGGATGTCCCTCTGGAGGAGCAAGGGGTCCCAGCACAACACCAAAGATCTCCAACCTGGAGTTCCACAAAATCTGGCTGTGAAAATCAGTGGGGATTCTGGCCATCCTGGTGAGATGGAAGGCAGCTGGAAACCCAGATGTCCCCTTAATGAGTCCACACACAGACTTACTCTCTTGCAGGCACTTAGCCTGGGCCCCAGTGGAGGGACAGCAGCTCTGGAGATGCTAGAGATATAATATACAGGGAAAAACTGAATTATGTGACTTCAGGGTGAGGATTAGAGGGATGGCTTCCATTATCCCTTAGTTGAGCCCTCCTCCACTGCAATCTACAGGCAGGTACCATCTTGCCTGTGTTGAGCCTTCCGCCCACACAGACGATAAATATGAATCTGCACTGGCTTGGTGAGATCCACTTGCTCCATCCGCGTGACTCCTTGAGACCCTACCCTACCCAACTTGCAAATTGCTGGTGACAATTTTGTTTATGGGAAATCAGCCTCATCCAGTGCTCTCGTCAGGGGGCTCCTTCAGCAGCAATCAATAAAACTCGGCTTCTGGGCCTTGGGAGACACTTTAGGTGGCTGGTAACCAGCCCCAGCTTAAGCTGTAGTATTTCTTGAATGAATCTCAGGGGTCTGTGGGCCTGAGGCAGGCAGCAGTAGGCCTTGGTGTAATCTGAGACTCTTGTGAGTAACCATAGGCTCAGCACTGGCACAAAATCTGAATCGGAACTAACCTCTGGGGAAACACCACTTGACCCACCCTGGTGACTCCTTGAGACCCCACCTCAAGCAACTTCAGTACCTTCGAGGTTCATTCAGCTGCTGAGCCTTATGGGCAACCAGCAGGCAGCCTCAGGCCTGGGGGTGCCCTGGGCCTTTTGCTGAGCTGTCACAGGCCTGATAGTGGTGGCAGCCGGGCTCAGTTCACCACGTGGCCTCTCCCAAGTGCTCCTAGGTCCAGCACAGACAGCGACCAACCATGGATACCTTTATAGCTCCAACCAGTTAGCCCCAGGCCAGTCACAGGCAGCAGCTGACCATGGCCTGCATGACAGTACCTCCAAAGGGGCTCCAGAAACAACACACTGGATATTGGCATTAGATTTCAACAGAGCACCACCTGATTAGCCCCATAAGCTACACAACCAAAGGGGGTTCTCAACAAGCACATGAATCCACTGGGGTGAATCCAACTCCATAGGGTCAGTTCCTACACACAAGCTCATACACTGTGGGTGTAGCCAGTATTCAAAGATGGTCAGCCTGAGAGTCAATTCCACTTACTGAAGTGCCAAAAGCAATCAAGGCTCAACTAAACAGGAGGACACATACAATACACAAAAGAGACACTCCTGGAGAACCTGGCACAAGTAATCAGGGAAATTGCACCACTGGGCCACATAGGACACCTACTGTATAAGGCCACCCAGCTAAGAATGCATAGAAACAAACAAACAAACAAACAGAGAGGCAGCTGAAATGAAAGAACAAAGAAACATGTCCCAAATGAAAGAATGGGCAAAAACTCCAGAAAAAGAACTATATGAAATGGAGACAAACAACTTACCAGATACAGAGTTCAAAACACTGGTTATAAAAATGCTCAATGAACTTAGGTGAAGAATAGATGATCTCATGAGAACTTCAACAAAGAGAGAGTAAGCATAAAAAAAGGACATGGAAGCCATAAAAAAGAACCGGTTAGAAATGAAAAATAAAATAACTAAAATGAAGAATACTCTAGAAGAAATTACCACTAGATTAGATGAAGCAGAGGATTTAATCAGTGATCTAGAAGATAAGATAGCAGGAAAAACCCAATCAGAACAGCAAAAAGAAAAAGAATCTGAAAAAAATAAGGGTAGTTTAAGGGATCTCTGGGACATCAAGCATAACAACATTTGCATCATAAGGGTGCCAGAAAGAGAAAAGAGAAAACAAGTGATTGAGAACCTATTTGAGAACATAATAACTGAAAAATTCTCTAACTTAGTGAAGGAAATAAACATACTGAAGAATTTGCACTCGAAAGGCTAATCAGCTCTTTTTTCTGCTTCTGTAGATATGCTTGCTGCATAGGCCTACTGGAAATTAACTAAAGACTTATCCTCCCTTTTGCTTGTTCTGTCTAAGCAACAAATTTAACTGCCTATACCTCATAGCAACTCCCCCGCTTTGTAACTCTTTGTAACTGCCTGCAACCCATAGCAACTTCTGCGCTTTGTAACCTTCTGAGGACAAATTAACCATCAGCCCATGCCAAATAAGCTATATATAAACAAAGTTGCAACTGAGCTGGGGGGGAGGGTCCAGATCTTCAGAGAGCTAGCTCCTCTGGGACCCCTTCTCCCCACAATAAACCTGAGTTCTCCAACTCTCTGAGTGCTGCTTGGTTTCTGACAAGTCTGATTTTTGCAACATTTCTGCAACAATACAAGCCCAGGAAGTCAGAAAGTCACACAAAAGTTTAACCTAAAGAGGTCCACACCAAGACACGTCATAATTAAAATGGCAAAGGTTAAAGACAGAGAATCCTAAAAGCAGCAAGAGAAAGGCAGCTAGTTACTTAGAAGGGACTCTCATAAGACTGAGATTTCTCAAGAGAAACCATGCAGGTCAGAAGGAAATAGCAAAGAATATTCAAAATACTGAAAAGCAAGGACCTACAACCAAGGCCACTCTACCCAGCAATGCTATCAATTAAAATTGAAGGCGGGATAAGGAGCTTCCTAAAAAAAACTAAACTAAACTAAAGGAACTGACTACCACCAAGCCAGTATTACAAGAAATGTTGAAGGGACTTCTTTAAGAAGAAGGGGAAGGAAAAAAAAAATAAATGGAAATAATAAAATGGCAATAACTATGTACCTATCAATCAAGAGATGTACCTTCAATCAACAGATGTGGTAGCTGAATGGATAAGGAAACAAGACCCATACATCTGCTGTCTACAAGAGACCCACTTCAGATTGAAAGACACACAGAGACTGAAAGTAGAGGGGTGGAAAAGATATTTTATGCAAATAGAAATTTTTAAAAAGCTGGGGTTGCAATACTTATATCAGACAAAGTAGACTTTTAATAAAAGGCTATAATAAGAGACAAAGAAGGACATTTTGTAATGATAAAGTGTTTAACCCAACAAGAGTCTATAACCCTAGTAAACACTTATGCACCCAATATAGGAGTGCCTAAATATATATAGCAAATATTGACCAACATACAAGGAGAGATTGACAGTAATACAGTCATTATAGGGTATTTAAACACCCCAATGATATCAGCGAATAGATCTTTTAGACAGAAAATCAATAAGGAAATAACACCTTTAAGTGACAGATCAGATGGACTTAACTGATTTTGTAAGAGAATTTTACCCCCCAAACAGCAGAATATTCATTCTTTTCAAGGACACATGGGACATTTTCCAAGATAGATCACATGTTAGGCCACAAAACAAGTCTCAGTAAATTTAAGAAGATTGAAATCATATCAAGCGACTTCTCCGATCACAATAGTATGAAACTAGAGATCAATTATAAGAAAAAGAACCCTAAAAAATACACAAACATATGGAGCCTAATTAACATGCTCCTAAACAATGAATGGAATAACAATGAGGTCAAGGATGAAATCAAAAGATACCTTGAAACAAATGAAAATGAAAACACAATGACCCCAAATCTATGGAACATAGCAAAAGCAGTCTTAAGAGAGAAATTCATAGCAATTTATGCCTGCCTAAAGAACAAGAAAAATCTTAAATAAATAATTTAATTTTATACCTAAAGGAACTAGAAGGAAAAAAAAAAAAACAGCAAACAAAACCCAAGTTGAATAGAAGAAAGAAAATAATAAAAGTCAGAGTAGAAATAAACAAAATAGATTCTAAAAAAGCAATACAAAAGGTCAGTGAAATGAAGACCTAGTTCTTTGAAAAGATAAACAAAAATGATAAACATTTAATTAGACTTATCAAGAAAAAAAAAGGGAGAAGATCCAAATAAATGCTATCAGAAATGAAAGGGGAGAAGCGACAACTGACTCCACAGAAATTCAAAGGATTATAAGAAAATACTATGAACAATTATTTGCCAGCAAATTGGACAATCTAGAAGACATGGATGCATTCTTAGAAACGTACAACTTTCCAAGACTGAGTCAAGAAGGAACAGAAAATCTGAACTGACCAATACTACTAAAAAAATCAAACCAGTAATCAAAAAACTCCCAACAAACAAAGTCCTGGATCGAATGGCTTTCCAGATGAGTTTTACTAAACATTCAAAGAAAAATTAACACCTATTCTTCTCAAAGTATTCCAAAAAATTTAGGAGGAGAGAATGCTTCCCAGATCATTTTATAAGGCCACCATTACCCTGATTCCAGAACCAAGGACATTGGAAAAAAAAATGCCCACTACTCCTGATGAACATAAATGCAAACTTCTTAACAAAATATTAGCAGACTGAATTCAGCGATGTATCAGAAGTTCATACACTATGATCAAGTGAGATTTATTCCTGGGATACAAGTTTAGTTCAATATCCACAAATTAATTAATGTGTTACACCACATAAACAAAATAAAGGATAAAATAATATAATCATATCAATAAACACAAAAATTCATTGAACAAAACCCAGCATTCATTTATGATAAAAACTCTCAGCAAAATGAGAATAGAGGGAACATACCTAAACGCAATAAAGACCATATACAAGAAACGTACAGCAAACATACTCAGTGGGGAAAAGCTAAAAGCCTTTTTCTTAAAATCAGGAACAAGACAAGGATGCCCACTCTTGCCACTTATTCAACATAGTTTTAGAGGTCCTAGTCGCAGCAATCAGACAGGAAAAATAAATAAAAGGCATCCAAATTGGAAAAGAAGTAAAACTGTTATTTGCAGATAATGTGATATTCTATAAGGAGAACTATAATATTCCACAAAAAAATAGTTAGAACTGATAAGTGAATTCGATAAAGTAGCAGGATACAATATTAATATTCAGAATTCGATTGCACCAATTCTTATACACCAATAATGAACAATCAAAAAGAGAAATTAAGAAAACAATCCCATTTACAATTGCATCAAAAATAAATAAAATACCTAAAAATAAATTTAATGAAGGCGATAAAAGACCTATACTTGGAAAATTATAAGACATGGAACAAAGAAATTGAAGATACAAATAAATGGAAGCATATACTGTGCTCATGGATAAGAAGAATTTACATCATTAAAATATCCATACTACCCAAAGCAATCTATAAATTCAATACCAATGACATTTTTCACAGAACTAGAACAAATAATCCTAAAATTTATATGGAACCATAAAAGACCCTGAATAGCAACGACAATCTTGAGAAAGAACAAAAAGTTGGAGGTATCATGCTGTCTGATATTAAACTATACTACAAGGCTATAGTAATCAAAACATCATGGTACTTACAAAACTATAGACACATAGGTCAATGGAACAGAATAGAGTTCCCAGAAATAAACCCATGCCTATATGGTCATTTAATCTATGACAAAGGAGGCAAGAATATACAATGGGGTAAAGATAGTCCCTTCAATAAATAGTTTTGGGAAAATGACAGATATGCAAAAAAATAAAACTGGATCATATTTTTACACTATATAGAAGAATAAACTCAAGATGTATTAAAGACTTAAATGTAATCCCCAAACTCCTGGAAGAAAACATAAGCAGTAAACTCTCTGATATTGCTTTTTAAAAAAATAATACATATTGTTTTATTTTTCAGCTATAATTGGCATACAATATTATATTAGTTTCAGGTATACAACATAGTGATTAGACATCCATATAACTCACAAATTGATCACCCCAATCTGTACTCATCTGACATCTTATATAGTTATTACAATATACTTGACTATATTCCTTATTCTATACTTTATATCTCCATGACTATTTTGTAACTACCCATTTGAACTTCTTAATCCCTCCCCCTTCCCCCTTTTTTACTATACCCCCAAGCTCCCTCCTATCTGGTAATCCTCAAAATGTTCTCTGTACCTATGAATTTATGTTTTTTTGTTTGCTTGTTTTGTTCTTTAGAGTCCACATACATGTGCTATTATGTTGCATTTGTCTTCCTCTATCTGACTTACTCCACTCAACACAATACCCTCTAGGTCTATCATGAAATATCTTTTTCCATGCCGTTTCTTTTAGTCTGAAGTGAGTCTCTTGTAGTTATTATATATAAGGGTCTTGTTTTCTTATCTGTTCAGGTACTCTATCTTTTGATAGGAACATTTAACTCTTTTTCATTTGAAATACTTACTGATAGATATGTAGTCATTGCCATTCTTTATTTAGATTTTTGTTATTTATTTCTTCTTAAAGAAGTTCCTCCAACATTTCCTGTAATACTGGATTGGTATTTTTTTAAATAATATTTTAAAAATATTATTCTTTAAGTGATGAACTCCTTTAGCTTTGTCATGTCTGGGAAGCTCTGTATCTACTCTTTAATTCTAAATGACAGCTTTGCTAGGTAGAGTAATCTTGGTTGTAGGTCCTGGGTTTCATCACTTTGAATATTTTGTGCCAAGCCCTTCTGTAAAATTTCTGTTGAGATATTGGCTGCCAGTCTTATGGGAGCTCCCTTATAGGTAACTAATTGTTTTTCTCTTGCTACTTTTAAGATTCTCCCTTTGAATTTAACTTTTGGCATTTTAATTATGAAGTGTCTTGGTTTGGGCCTCTTTGAGTGTATCTCGTTTAGGACTCTCTGAACTTCCTCGGGTTGTATGTCTATTTCCTTCACCAGGTTAGAGAAGTTTTCCATCATTATTTCTTCAAATAGGTTTTCACTTCCTTGCTCTCTCTCTTCTCCTTCTGGTACTTCTATGACGAAAATGTTGTTATACTTGATGTTGTCCCAGAGGCTTCTTAAACTATCTTCATTTTTTTGGATTCTTTTTTCTTGTTTCTGTTTTGATTGGCTGTTCTCTACTATCCCATCCTCTAATTACTGATTCAATCCTCCATTTCATCTACTCTGTTGATTCCCTCTAATGTACTCTTCATCTCAGATATTTTATTCTTCATTTCTGACTGGTTCCCTATTACGTTTTCTATCTCCATTTTTATGTTTTCTGTCTCTTTGTTAAAGTTTTCACTGGGTTCATCTACTCTTCCCCTAAATTTCTTGAGCATCCTCATAACCAATGTTTTGAACTCTGAATCTGGTATATTGCTTGTCTCCATTTTGGTGAATTATTTTTCTAGAGCTTTGTTCTGTTCTTTTATGTGGACATGCTTCTTTGTCTCCTCATTTTGACTGTCTGTCTCCCTGAGTCTGTTTCTGTGTATTAGGTAGGGGTCCTAAGTCTCCTGGTCTTAGTAGAGTGGCTTTATGTAGTAGGTGTGTTGTAGTGCTCAGTGGCACAGTCCTGGAAGGGAGGCATTCCAGCTGCAGGCCGAGTTTAGCTGCAGTCCAGGGCCACCTGGTAAAAATCACCAAGCAATCCACATATTGCTGCCACCCATGCTGGGCTTATAGGTGCCTTGAGAGACCAAGTCTGAAACCATGACCAGCTGCCACTAATGTGGGGTTTGGGGCTGCTCAGCAAGAGATACAGGGCATGCCAAGGCCAAATGCTGCTTCTTTGAGTTTTGTGAACCTTTGGGCCTACAAGTTGAGAGAGGCGGAGTCTCAGGGAATCCCTCAGGTGGAGTGACTTGTGTATCCAGGTTGATGGCACCTACAATACGGCATTGCCTGTATTGCCTGAGAGAGGAGAGGGCTCAACAAAGGAACAATGGCTTCTGCCTGCACATCTGTTCGGGAGAAAGCTGTCCCTCCTACCCTCACCCTGAAGCCCAACAACTAAGCACCCACCCCCCACTATGTTCCTGGTGCCCTTCGAGCAGGAACTTAGAGCTAGTGAATCCATCAGTGAGTAAGGCTGGTTGTGGGCCCTTTAAGAGGAACAGTCGCCAACTCCCATAGCCCTCCAACTCCCATAGCCCTCCATCTCACTCAGCCACAACCTCCGCTGGTTTTCACAGCCAGAGATTGTGAGGACTTCTCTTTCTAGCACTGATACTCTGGGCTGGGGAGCCCAGTATGCGTCTGGGACCCCTCGCTCCTCAGGTGAGGGAGGGAGCTCTACAGCCAAGATAGCCCTCCCGCTTCTTGATCACCACATGTGGTGTGGGACGGGGTTGCTTCGCATCTCCGCCCCTCCTACCGTTTTGAGGTAACCAAACAAAATGAAAATAGAAGCAGAAACACAGATCAAAATGGTAATTGCAAGATTGGAGGCGGGGTTGAGAGGCTCAGTTAAAAAAAATGAAAGAATTAAGAAAGAAATTTGTAGTTACAAAATAGTCAGAGGGATGTAAAGTACAGCAAAGGGAATATAGTCAACGATATTGTAATACCCATGTATAGTGCCAGGTGGGTATTGCACTAATCAGGGGGATTATTTCGTAATTTATATAAGTGTCTAACCACTATGCTATACACCCAAAACTAATATAAAATAATATTGAATGTCAACTCTAAATGAAAAATAAAAAATAAAAAATAAAGAAATTCCAAGGCACTTAATAATCATAACCTGAAAATGCAATTTTTTCAGTTCAGTAGAGCTGACAGTGTGGCTATTGGAATTGGTCAACTTGGCTAAGACCAAGTATTCATTCTTCACTCTTGGTAATGCCAAGTATCATCTTCCCTTAGCAAGAGTCTCAGTTCAAAACACTCACCTGGAAAACAACTAAAATGGTCTATGACAACTAGAAGATGACACCCAACTTTTCTTATGATTCTTGCAGAATACCCTACCATCTCTTTTGCATCAGATAATAACATTTTAAGAGCACTTTACTGCTTTGATTCTCAACCAAAGCCTACTAGTATTCATGTGATGTTTTATTATTTCAGGTTTGCATGTTTATAAAGCATTTAAATTATACATAAAATGAATCAGATGATTTGCTAATTTTAAAGAAAAATAGCAAAACTAAAAAAAGCTATTTTTATTCCTCATACTACAATGCTTCATCAATAATACTTTTTTCTTCTTAAATTTAAACATGCATATATTTATTTATTCAACAAAATTCAAAGCATCTTCTAAGTAATGGGATTGAAAAATTTGAAAGAAATATTTCAAAATGCAAGTCATGGGAAATATGACAGAAAAAGTAATAATCACTTCATAAATATAAAATGATGTTACATCAAATAGCTAATTTTTAATGCATCCACATTTTACAGATGATTTTTTAAAAAGAAATTCAGTAACTTGTCCAATATCACACTTGATTTTTCCAAGAATATAAAAAAATATAG
>NW_006442491.1:704490-722697 GCF_000325575.1 Pteropus alecto | reverse complement strand
CCCCCGCTCATCTCTAAATAGATATTCAATAAATATTAATTTCTTTCCCTTTCCTCTGAATTCACATCCTGGTCATCTTCTTCCATTTTTTTTTCCTTCTGTCCTTAGTTGTCACACAGAATTGAGTATTTATGATGAAATAGCCCCTCTGACTTGGTTACAGAGAAAAAAGATGATGGACACTTCTGACTTTGAGTCAGTGCAGCTGACAAATGACTCCCAGCTACGGTCGACTGTACTTAAAGAGATACCCCTGCCTAAAGTGGTTAAGGAGTGATATATTTCTAAACAGAGATCTGCCATAAATTAGAAAAAATAAATAAAAGCATATAAAAACAACAAAGCAGGCAACATTTTTTGAGTAACTGAAACTAGTTTTAGAACACTGGAAATGTCTGTATCAGTCCTTGTCTATCAAACATTATTCTCTGTTTGGTTAAGCTATACAAACACCAGGGCTCTGATGTAAGGAAGACTTTTCTTTTTGTACATTGTACATAAATGTCTTTAATCTTTTGAGTTAGGGATTTATTGGTTGAGTCTTCATGAGTAAATTCATCAAAGCTCTGAAATGGTTTTTCCTCCAAAAAGAAATAGGGAAGTAGCAGAAAAGAGTCAGTGAGGCTCAAACCAGGAACCCCTACGCTGCCTGTCAAAAACAAAACAAAACAAACAAACAAACAAAAAACCTGTTTTTCTGGTACAAGAGAGTAGTTGAGGGTCCAGCCAACCTTCAGCCAGCTGACCTCTGGGGCCTGGGTTAACGTGTCTTGGGTCAGGCTAGGGTAAAGGGACTGCGATTGAGCTGACCAGCTGCAAATGAAGGTTTTTTCCTTGGGATTTCAACAGCAACAACAAATCAAACAAAATGACCACATCATAGGTAAGCCTCACAGCTGCGCTCTGGTCACTTGCTCCGGTTCTCCTTTTCACTGCTTTGATCAAGGCGAGGTCTCAAGGTCAGCCCATGAACTAAAAATTAGCCAACTCTCCTCTCACTTGTGTGCTGTTGAGAACAAGTAAGAAGTGCTTCATGAGTTGGTTGGGAAACAGATTGTGTAGAAGAAGCAGAGACTGCTGCTTCCGGTTTCAGTTTGATTCTCTCTCCACCATTCCTGTTCCCATTCGTTGTCCCTACATCTGTGTTTCCAGCTCCATAAAAGGATTTCACACAAAATGTCTTCAGAAGGCAGTTAGACCTGTTATGGTTTTGCTCGATTGTTTCAACAGGAAGGGTAACACTTTTAAAATTAAAATATAAGAAAGGGTCTTAACTTCCAGGATTCTTTAAATTTGCATTTTTCTGGGAATTTTCAAAGGGTAACTACAACATGTAAACCAAAGGACTTTTAGAAAGTAGGTATATTAGTTTTCCAGGGCTGCTGTAACTAGTACCACAAACCAGATGGCTTAAGCAATAGAAATTTAATATCTCACAGTTGGGAGGCCAGAAGTCTGAGGTCAAGATGTGGGCAGGGTTAGTTCCGTCTCAGGGCCATGTTCTATGCCTTCCTCCTAGCTTCTGGTAGTTTGCTGGCAATCTTTTGCGATCCTTGGCTTGTATGTGCATCACCTCAATCTCTGCCTTCCTGTTCACATCGTGTTCTTCCTGTGTGTTGTCATAATGAATTAGGGGCCCATCCTACTCCAGTATGATCTCATCCTAACTAAATACACCTATAATGCCCCTGTTTCCAAATAAAAATGCATTCTGAGGTACTGGGGTTTAGGACTTTGACATATGAATTTTGGAGAAACACAATTCGACCTTTCGACCCATAACAGTGGGTACGTAGGTGTGTTTATGTGTGTGCCCAGTGGCTCAAGGTCCCTTACCACACAGTCAATTATAGATATAACTTGAGCACATGTTATGTGTGTAATGTTAGACAGTGTGCTAGGAGGCCTAGAGGGTTCCTGATGTGGAAGTTTTTTGCTAAAATAACAAAAGTCCAGGACAAACCAGAATGAGCTGATCACCCCTGAGGGAAAATATGCCTATAACAAAAAACATTTACAAAAATCATCAGTTCATGCCATAGTCACAAGTCTACTGTCAAATTTAGATCTGTGATTGGAGGAATATTCATAAACTCTTAGGATATAAAGGTACCTTGAAAACCTTTTGGAGAGGCTCTGTGGAGAAGGGATGCATGTCTCACATGTGTATGTGTCCTGCTAAGAGAAGCATTCCTGGCCTCATAAGCTTCTCAAAGAAACCAATGAAAACAAATATTTTTTATAAGGAAGTTTAAGAGTTACAAAGAGTTTTTTTTTTTTTTAAAGAGTCATCATTTAGAAAAGAAATATTTAGAGATAATTAAAGATTTATAGAGGGATATAAAATTGTATAGAAAATATAAAAGGAAGTACATACAGACTTAGATTAATTTAAAAGGTTATTTCAGGTTGTATGTTAAGTTAGAGAATTATATAGGACTTATAAAGAATCATATGTAATGAAAGACTTTTTCCAGTTGTGTAGAGAGAGTCATAGAAATATATATAGGGGAATTTAGAATATTATATTGAAAATTTTATAAATTGTACATAGAGACAATTATAGAAAGAGCTGTATACAGATAAGGTTGCCCAAAAGCTAAAGAGACTGGCAGGAGAGAATTATGTAAGATTTTATAAATGTTGACTAGATTTAATAAATGAATGAATAGAGAAATGAATGAGTGAGTGACTATATTTACAAGTTCTTTTAGAACACTGGGTCTTATTTACCCAGGTCCTGAACAGCTTGAACCCTGGGGTAAGAAAACCTGAATTTAAATTCACCACAGTGGCCAGCTTAGGCTCTAACCTGGGATCCTGCAAAATGTAGTGTACAAAATGTAGTGTAAGTCACTGAGGGATGGATCAGGTGTTCATCCACTGGCACCGTCCTTTGGCCAAGCGCTATTTCACATGGATGTTAACTGTTCCCTCTCCCACTTCCAGGCTGTGCATTCATGGCTGACTGAAAGCCTCCCCAAAACTGAGCCTGAGATAAGAACTTGGTGCCTATAATTATTTGAGAGATGATCCCAAGAAACTGGAGTGTGGGAGGGAGGACAATGAGACAGAAAAAGAGGAAAAGCAATAAAAGGTGTATGTGCCACTGCACTGGTTACTGCTCAGGTACCTGGAGCTCCACTCCTCCAGACCCTCTGAGGAACCCTGTGGCATATGCCTCAGATCTGACTTCCAAAGGGATCCCTATGTATAGACCCTCCTCTATTATTAGAAAGGGACCCTGGGGATGTTAGCTCCCCCAAACTTTGGGGCTTCTTTGCCAACAGCTGAGGGGGAAAAGCCCCTGTTAGGGGAGGGGGTGGCACTAACACAACCAAGCCCCAGGGGGACAAGGTTATAGTTTTGAGTGCCAGGCCCCATCTGCTATCTCATCCTAATAGCCCTGATGAAGTTTCAACATCTCTGGGGCATGACTGTGACCTCTTTCTCTGTCTCTCTGCACTCCTCTCATGTGCTTAACTCCCTCTCCTCCTTGTGCCCCAGCACCTTTACTCAGCTTCTTAGATGTCCCAGGCTTCCTTACTTTCCACAGATGAATCCCAAATTACTGTCTGCCCACTGAAGTCTTTCATGTGGAGCCAGTTCATCTCGCCAACTCCCTACCTCCTTCCTTCTCAGCTCCCGTATGATGCATGCCTTCCTCCCACAGCAACTCTTGCTGATTCGAGACCACCACCAAAGCAATTATCCTCACCTGCACAGCCTCCCCCACCACCTTTTCTTCTGCAAATGCCTACCTATTTTTCAGACTTTGCCTCTTCCCGTAAGCCTCCATGATCCCTGACATACCCCCAAAACACACACATACACACACGCACTCACCCACCACACATTCCATGTATGCACACATCACACATGCTCTGACACCTACACAAATCATACATGCCACCATCACCACCAAAACCTATGTATGCATATACTATACTACACACAAACCACGCACACACTGTTCACCACATACACACTGTACTACACACACTCCACCATGAAACACACATACCACACTCACCTCACACACCACACATGCATACCACATACACACACTTAATACACGCATCGCATACAAAATACACACATGCACATATAATACACAACATACATATACCGTCTACTGCATACATATCATACCACACATACCACCACGACTATCACTATCACAGCCTGTGCACATGTACACCACAGCATATACACACATTCTTCACACCTCACATATACCACACACACATACAATACACGCATCCAACACTACACACACACCACCCTATACATACACCCCTCATACCCCCAAACACATACCACACCACATACAATACACACACCACACACACATACCACACACACACAACATACATACACCATCTGCCACACATATACACACTACATAAACCACCACCACAACACTCTAACAACCTGTACACATATATACCACAGTACACACACACACCACCCACCATACATCTACACATACACATCCACACACACCATGACACATTCACATATATACACTTCGCACATCACAACACACTTCCACCTCACACACCCCCACACAACATACACACACAACATACACATATTACCCATACATATAAACACAGCTTACCACACCCCCCCCACATGCATACCTCTAGCTCCTTCTAGTGTGTTCTGTTTGTTATAGTTCTATTGATAGTCACCACTTGTAGCTTTGCATTGTAGCTATTTCTATTTCCCCTCAAGTTTTCTTATTTGGTGCTTAAGTAGGTTCTATATCTTGTTAATTTGTTTTCCACCAGTAAATCACTGTCACATGTGCAGTGGCCTCAGTGAATATTGGGCGAATTAAACTGAATACAATAATTGTAGTTAATTTAATAGGCAGAGGACATGGAATGATTAAACACACAGCCGTGGTAGCTCCATGGGCCGTTAGGGATGGTGAGCTGGACATTTTCTAAACTCCAAGATGGCAAAGACTCATTATTTGACTGACTGCCTACGCATTGAGACAGCCCACTTGCAGAAAACAAATGTCTGTGTCAAGTCCAGTGACTCAAAGGTCTGCTATGATGGCAGCATTAAAGGACCCAGAGTGGAAGTTCAAACATAGGTGGGGAGGCTGCGGCTGCCGAGATCTGGACAAGTCACACCAAAGGCTTATATTTCAATGAGAAGTCACAGGGAGCCACTACAGGTCTTGGAGCTAAGGTGCAATATGATTAAGGCTGCACTTTAATAATAGACCATTAGGTATGTTTATGTGGAAAAATCTTCACATTTTGCAAATAAGCCAGGTATGCATTGTCTGCCTCATCAGAAATTCCAAACACAGCTTGATGTGCTCACAAATTCACAATTCAGAATTAATTGGTTTTTAGGCCACGCATTTAGGTCAGATCACCCAGACACTCCATTTCATGTGGTGAAAAGAAATTAAGTCAATTTTCCCCCTGCCAGACCCTCGGCTTTCATCTCGCAGGCCTGGCAAGCCATCCCCCTGCATGCACAGGAGGAAGACAACCTTTAAAGGCATTCTCATTATTTCTCAGGAAGATGTCATTAAGTACTGTAAACATGTCCTGAATGAGTCCATGTCACAAAGACTGCAAAGTGTTTATAGAATAAAAACCTATAAGCACCAAAGTGAGATAAAAGGTGAGGGTGTGGGGGGGGAGAGGGAAAAAGAGAGATTTAAAAAAAAAAAAAAGAAAACATCTTTTTAACCAAGTTTAGTTAAAGGTATAGACTATAATGTAAATTTGCCCCTAGGAGCTTTGACCACAGAGGAAAGCAGGGATGGAACCCACTTAGTTCAAGTGCCCACCCTCCCTGTTCCCCGGCTACTGGAAGACATCGCTAATTGATCACACCCATCTTACTCTCTGAATTCACACCTAACAGACGTCACTAATTGATCACATCCATCATGCCCTCTGAATGCATACCTGGCATCAGAATGCTTGGCAACAAAGCAGTCCAAATCAAGCAGTTTAAATTGCGTTTTAAACTTACTGATGTTTCTATTTGTGAAGGGCTCAGGTATCCTTATTTGGAGTCTATGATACTGCATTATTACAAGAAGGATAGTTGGCCAAGACGAGATGAGCACGCTCTCTTAGCTGAACATTGTCTTGTTATTTTACTCTGTATTGGTGTTTACAGTCAAGTTAAGGAGACAAGACGCTCAGAGGTCTGCATTGATTTTAATCCCTGAGAGTTGACACTGTGCACACACAGGCCCCAGGACAATGTCTGGAATATAAGGTGCATGGAATTGAAGAGGATCAGTGTGCTCATTTCCAAGGAAGAATGGCAGCATCAAGGCTTTCCTTTCAGACTCTGCCTTCAGCTACTAGAAACCATTTGCCCTCCTCATGCACACAGCAGAAGGGCCTGAGAGTTTGCATTCTCCCGGGGCAGGCCTTAGCCATGGATCGACAGTGTTAAAGCACAGCCACCTTGCCTTGGGGTGGAAAAATTCTGAGGTACACATTAGGTGCACATCCAGAGTCCCTGCAGGGTCAAGAAAAAGCTACCTTCTGCACAACTTTGAGATCACACACCTGCTTGGCTTCCTCCCCTCCTTCCCGGCTTCTCCTACTTCCTCACTATCCTTGGGAGTACTTTTTTAATACATTGTCACTGCACATGAATCTTTATCTTAGGCACAGAAAGAGCTGTAGATAATAAGCCCTTACTGGCACAATGCAAACCTCATCTGTGTTTCATCACTCTAAGGTGTGACAGATTTGCTCCTGGGATTCTACTTGACCTCTTCTCCCAGGTTGTGCCTGGCCAGGTCTGCACCCTGGAGAACGAGGGGCTGAAACAGCTGGAGCAGATCTGATGGGCTGCACAAGTGTCTGCCCTTGGTAAGGACACACATTGTCTGCCTCACAAGCAAGGAGCAACGTGCATGTAGACTTTGCGCCAGGAAGCTCTAGGAAAAATGTCACCATATCAGTTGACAGGAAACCACTGAAGACTATCCAAAATCTGCCCAGAAAGAAACACAAGTAGAACTATAGGGAACCACCTCTCATAGGAATTTTTGGAAAAATTTTTAGGTATATAAAAATATTTGCTGAAGAAACTGAGAAATTAAAGCAAATTTAACTTTAAAAATTACAATAGACTTTTTGTAATCTACTTTCATTTCATAATAAATGATAGCCACAGAGTTAGCATTTGTGAAGCTACTAAGTAGTTTACAAAGTACTTTTACTTATGTTATTCATTGTACTTCACAGGTATAATAATTTGTTCTAGTTTTAAATAAACAGGGAGAACTTTTGTCCTAAGATGAGTGTTAGTTGTTTCAAATCAATAACCTGAGGGGACTGTGCTCTATTGAAAAGTATTATTCAAAACAATCTTTGTTATAAATTTATCCTACAGCTTATACTTCTTTAAAAAAATTCAGCATTCTTCATTTGTTTAAAACAGTTTAAAATCAATCAGAAAAGGAAGATGAGAGAAATGGGTAAAGGCATCTGCAGTCAAAATTACAATGTGACAGGAAGGCAATAAGATCTGATGCTCCGAAGCTGGTTCAGAGAGAAAGTCCATGTTTTATGGAAGGACCACACACAAGGGTGAGTGAGCATCAACACACACTAGCATTGAAAGGATAATATCTATTTGGATTTATACTTACATTTTGTTGCATTCATTTATTAAACAGTGATTTCATTCACAAGATATTATTTATATATTCACAGGATATTATTTAGATTTTCATTTCTTTCCTACTCTGGTTCTCCGCTTCAACTGCAGTCTGTGACTGCAATACGCCATGACCCTATAAATCAAGGATCTTCTGACCCCCCTGCCTGAAGCAGTCTTCCCCTTGCCCACTCGGGACAGAATGCAGGGCCCCTGCCGCTCTGATTACTATTGGAGTGTCAGACAATGAGGAAACCCTACCTTTTCTATCTTTATTAGCCCCACAACGCCAAGAAATGTTTTTCTCAGTTGAAATTTGAAATTTTGAACTGAAAAGACCTGCCCCCATATTTGCACTTGAAAGAAACTGGAGCATATACTGGTCCCTCCCCACCAGCCAGCACTGGTGCTGGACCATGGCACTTCAACGCATGGCATGTGGCATTTGCTCCAAACTCTTGCTTTTTAAAACTGCAGTGCATGCTCAGTAACCACATGTCCTGAGTCCAGCAATGCTTAGTCTTTCTTGGAGTTTCCTGTGTCTTGTTTTCCATCTGGAACATAGCTCTCCACATCAGAGTTGAGATTCTTCACCTGGAGTCCATCACCTGTGAACTCCTAACATTGAATGCATTTTTTTTCTTTGCAAGAAGTATGTGTAACTTTCACCAGATTCTAAAAAAGGTGTGTATTCATTTTCTTGTGCTACTGTAACAAATTAACACACACTTAGTGGCTTAAAATATGAATTTCTCTTCTGCCGTTTCTGTAAGTTTAGAGATCCTGCATTGGTCCCAAGGGTAAATACCAAGATATGGCAGAGTAGTTCTTTGTTCTGTAGGCTCTGGGGGCCATTTCCTTAGGAGAATCTATTTCTTTTCCCATTCCAGCTTCTAGAGGCAGCCTATGTTCCTTGGCTCATGGCACTGTTCATCTATGTTCAAAGCCAGCAAGGGAAGGGTGAGGGGGGGTTGAATCCTTTCTCTGTGCTCATCTTCTGTAGTCATGTCTTCCTCTGAACTCTTCTCTTTAATCACCTTTGTGATTTCATGCTCTCCACAAACACTTTTCTTAAGAACACAGATCAAAATGAGTATAATAAAATGCCATGTGTAGTCATTCCTCAGTACTTCATCAATATGTCATTCATCGAGTATTTATTGAGCCCTACTCTATACCAATCAGTGTGCTTAGATGGTAAGATATAATAAATAAACAAGAGAAGTGTAGAGTGGCAACCATACTGATATGCTCAAAGCAGGGGTATCTCAAGATGCAGGATTTTCAGTGCTAAACCTGGGACAGTCTAGATTTAATCTGTGACCATTGGTCATTCTAGGTGTGGTCTCTGCCATGAGGAGTTTACACCTCAATGAGGGACATGAACAAAATGCAGTCAAGCAGACTTTGCAAGTTGCCATATGTACCTTAAAAAAAGAGGGGGCTGAGATAGAGATGAACAGAATGGGTGGCACACCTTCCTCTGCCAGCACCCCTTTGGGATAACACGGATTGCACTTCAAATGTATACCAGACCCCGGCTAGGTGCTACACTCATGATCTTGTTTAAACCTCACAACAGCTGCATAAGTGAGGACAGTTATTGCCTGTAATTTGCAGAGGGGGAAACGGAGAAAGAAATAACTTGCCTAACATTACATAACTGCTGTCTTAGATCCCCAGAAACAGGTCCTGACACAAGGAATCATGAGTAAGCAATTTATTAAGAAAATGTTCCCAGGAGAAACCTGTAAGGTAGTTAGGGGAGCAGGACAGGAAAGGGGAAGAAGACAGCGAGGACGAGATTTCAGGAAAAGTTCAGAGAAGGTGTCTTTGTCCTAATCCAGCAGGGGAACTCCAGGGTGTAAATCGCCCCTCAGTTTACCCTGACAGGAAATGGAGTTCATTCTCCCACAACCTTAATTAGCTGGCTATGGGCCACTGAGGGCATGTTAAACTTCCAGGCATTTCTGGCTCTCTCTGTTGTATAGGCAAAGTAGCTTCTGCTCAAAGACTCATTGCCAAAGAAGAGTCACAGGTGTCAGCCGTTGAAAGCAGAAGCACCAAGGCTGGGAGAGAGGAGACAGAGAAAGTAGCCAAGGTGGTCTGAGTGGAGAATCAGCAGCATTCACTGCAGCTAGTAAGCAGTAAGGTAGACTGTGAACACAACCTAGCAAGTTCCGAAGCAAGGCTGCTAAACTTCTCTTCCATTTCTTCTATTTTCACATTCCAACATGTTTTCTTAAAACCTAAAATTTATGGAAAATTTTCAGCTTTTTGTTTTGCAAGAATACTTTTCATCCACCAGGATTGTTGACACAAATATTAAAACTCAAAGTGTGTGTCATTCAGAATCAGCAATCAGTTATCATCACGGCATGTAGATACTTGACTCTTCTTTCTTTCTGACACTTGACTTGCCAATAACAGAGGACTAATTAGCATGTCACTAATAAGATTATGAAGATTAACTACAACTTTCTGGATATCAGTGATTTTTTAAATAGCTTTTAGGCATTATAATCTATCTTAGAATTTTTACACACATACAGATCGTAGTTATGTCAGTGCCTTTGTGTGAATGGGAAACTAGGAGGCAGTATTGTGCTCTTCAGAATTATTATAGGAGTGATAACTCCTAATTTCAAACATCAGAAGGCCTTATTCACTGCAAATGTTATGTTTTAGTGTGACCTTGGCTCTTTACTATCTCAGAGAGCAGATTCTTTATGAGCTCCAGATGGAAAACGAAAAGTTAATAACCCCTTGTAAGACTAGCACCCATATGTTTTCCATGTACTGCAGAGATGTACTTTGCTCACAGTATCATTTATTCAAATGAAATTAACACATAAATGGTGATAGATTGCTATTTCTAAATTTTGTGCAAGACATAGCAAAAAAACAGTAGTTAATATAGTCATCAAAAAGTCTGAAAGAAGAAATGGGTCATCCAAATGATAAGAATTACTGACCTCTCTTGTAATGTGTGTGTGTGTGTGTGTGTGTGCCTTATGTATGTTTGTAATAAGCCATTCCCAAGCCCAAAAATAAGCATAAAAATTATTGCTCAAACCTGTCAAACATGTATGTATTTGTATTACTTAGGAATAGGTTTGACTGTAAGAGACAGAGATTCACAATGGATAACTAAAACAAGAAAAAAGTTTATTTCTCTCAAACATAAAATCCAAATTCTGTTCCATAAATTCCTTCTAGCTCACTAATCAACTATCTCTAAGCTACAGCCCTGGTCTTCATGATCTAAGATGGCAAACCATAATCTCTTTTCAGGCAGGAGGCTGTATCAGTTAGTTTTGAAGGAAGGATCCACAAAGCAAGTAGCCACATAATACTTCTGTTTGTATTTTATTGGTTTGACCTTGGTCACGTGGCCATACCCAGCTCCAGCGGTGGATGGGAAATGTAGTCTTTTACTCGAGTAGCTAAGGACCTTGCTAAAACCTAGGGACATATTATTGTGGAAAAGGGATGAATGGATCTCAGAGAATAAAAACAACCTCTGCCATAGCATTTATGGTAATTCCTAAAGATCCCAATATGGCTAATTTCAGTAAGGACTCTTCCTGTTTCTTTTAGCCCTCATCTTGCTTATATCAGGGTGAAAATTAAATCTGAGGTTAACTCTAATTGTAATGTTGAACGAAGGCCTTTTGAAACATGTGAAATTAGTCTATGGCAACACCAGTTCTTTCTAGCAGGACCAGATTCTGTAATGGATAATTTTATTGCTTTATGGGTGGAAAGCCTCCTCATGTCCAATGACTTATCTCTGTGAAGGCATAAAAGCCCGGCCTTCTTGCCCCACCCTCTGTCAGCGCCGAAGGGTCATCCCACCTCTGCCTTCAAAACTACCAGGAGTTATCTGAGGCTGCCTTGGGCCTGAATCATAGCTAGGCACCCCCTCTACCTGCCCTGCCTCTTCCCCCTGCCTACCCCTCCAAAAGCACTTCAACAATACATTAGTCTTCATCTCAGAGGCTGCTTCCCAGGAAGAGGAACAAGACAATAACCAGCTGAAATCCACTTGAGATCACTCTTCAGTCATCTCTTATACTTGACAACTGTCTTTATAGTGCAGTTCTTGGCTCGCCGTGCCAGGCAGTAGATATCTCTCTGCTTCTGATAGAGACTGGCTCTTCTTGGCTCTCCTCTCCCATCGTGGGAATCCTTCTGGATACTCCAGAAACTCTTTTTTGGAAGCAGATGTTTATTGGGTCATTATAATCTTTAGTGTGTGCTATAGCAAGGAGAGTGGAATCCAGCTGAGTCCCATCTCTGCTCTGCTATATCCAGGCAGTATGACGCTGACTGAGTCAATTTCCTCCTCTCTAAGATGAGGATAACAACCCATGCTTCAGAGGGTTATTAAATTAAATAAGATAATTTGGTTTAAGCACCAGGTTTTCAATGCCTTCCTTCCCGCTTCCTATGTACCTCAGGCTAACAAAGAATTTACTTGCCCAATTGGTCAAGGACATGTTTCGACTTTCTAGTTGAACTTTGCAAAGTTCAGGGGATGCTCAAAAGAAATATTCAAAACAACCTCACTACATTGAGGCCTCTTATTTTTCTGGTGGTGGCCAGCCTTTCCATCTAGTTCATGGCCCTCTGCTGTAGTGCGTATCTGCTGTAGTTTAGTTTTTGACCTTTTATGGCTACTCTAACTGCTGTGAAGTGCTAGATCATTCTTCCACCTTTTTTCCAGTCCAAGAAATTCTTCTCAACTCAGAAAAACATGGAGATTTAAAGTGCTTATCCTGAGAACATCAACGAAACCACTGATGTAAAATCTGCTCAACTGGAAAACTTGAGAATAGCAGATTCGAACAGTGGTTCTCAATGAGATATTTGTCAGAAATGCAAATTCCAGGGCCCCCACCCAGACTTACTGAATCAGAAACTCTGAGAGCCAGACTCAATAATCTGTGTTTTAACCAGCCCTCAAGAGGAGTACTATAAAGTTTGAGAATTGCTGTTCAAGGGTGGGAGTGGGAGGTCTCAAAAGATATAGATGGGAGGGCTTTTTTTGAGAGTCTTCCACTAGCAATTTGTCAGAAATGCAAATTCCAGGGCCCCCACCCAGACTTACTGAATCAGAAACTCTGAGAGCCAGACTCAATAATCTGTGTTTTAACCAGCCCTCAAGAGGAGTACTATAAAGTTTGAGAATTGCTGTTCAAGGGTGGGAGTGGGAGGTCTCAAAAGATATAGATGGGAGGGCTTTTTTTGAGAGTCTTCCACTAGCATTAAATCCGCCTCCAACACACACACACACACACACACACGCACACACACACACACACATACACACGCTCCATATGCAAGTGGGTATTTGGGTGCTTACCTTGACACAGACAGGTTTTCTAATACTGGTCCTATGCCTTTGAAAAAAAAGGAAAAAACTTCACATTCATGGAAATTTTAGAGTAAATAAATATGAGACTTGGCAAATCTATTCCTAGCTCTCCTCTGCTCTCTGCTGAGGGGGAAAAAAGATTGTTAAACTTTTAAGCCACATGACCTGGAAATGACTCCAGCTGCTGACGGTGGATCTGACCACACTGCAGGCAATAAAGGGCTGGCTAACCTGCCTTTATTTGCTTTCTGCTCAAGATAAACATTTATCACTGGGTGTATTGATTAACACCATATCACTTCCCTCCTTACACTTTCACAAAGGGAACAAGCTACCCTTGAGAACTCAAACCTTTGTGGAGCTCAAAAGACGTGAAGTGCTCCTATGACTATGAAGCACTGTGAGCTTTAAGAAGGTATGGGACCCCCCTCTGCCAAGGAGAAGCCAGTCACCATCCTCCAGAGCTGGTTTAAGTATTAGTGATGCTCTTCTTAGGGGAGTCAATCAGGGAGCAAAATGGTTGCTACAGCATGAGATGTGGAATTCACAGAAGGATGCATAAGGGCTTTAGAAAGTGGCACTGCTCAAATGCAGATTCCCTTCTAAAAATGTCTGTATAAACCTTGTAGTCCTTGAAATTTTGCTTTTTTGTTTTGTTTTGTTTTCTACTTTTGCCAGGGATGGGAAGGCAGGGCTTGAGAGAAATCAGCAATACTGGCTTGATTTACAATTTACAAGGCATTTAATGAGTAACTATGGTCCATGAGTGTTTTAATATTTGAGGCTGCTTCAATTTTCATCTAGAAGTGGCTGGAATACAAATTATAAATAAATGGATTAATATGGATTGATTCATCACCAACTCTTTCTCTGATCTTTTGGTTTTATTAATAACCATTTCTATAGCTAAGAATGTGGTTTTTTAGTGTATATTAACCAGTGAATTAAGTTATCTACATTTTAAAATCACTAGGAAACTAAACAACACATTCTTCAATAATGCATAAGTCAAAGAGGAAGTTTCAACATTTGTGGTAGTTGTTGAAAAGATCCTGTGGATTGATGGTGTTCAGTTCTCTCTTTTTGATGGTCACTCTAGCTGAAAGTTTATCGATTTTATTGACTTTCATACAACCTATTTGGGACTTTGTTTATTTTCTCTATTGTTTTTCTATTCTCTATTTTATTTATTTTCACTGTAATCCTAATTTTTTCCTTTATTCTAATTGCTTTAGACTTAGTTTACTATTCTTTAAATTATTGACTTGAGAACTTTCTCCTTTTTTTAATATAAACACTGACAATTTTTGAATTTTTGCCAAATCATTCAAAATTTGAAGAAAAAATATAGGTTCATGTATGTGCAATAGATTTTATCCTGTGACCCGAGATTTTATATCTCCCTTACAGCCCGATTTCTCTAAATATGCGGATTAATACTTTAACTGCTGAAGCAAGCAATAAATAATGTCTAATTAATTATAAATTTTAATACAATTAAAGTAGAAAAAAGAGAAAGTTTTATTTCTGTTATATGCTACCAAGATCTGCTTCTAAACATAGCTTCCCTCAGAATGGTGAAATCTCTAGTAAAGTATGCAATTGATGGTGTCATCCTACTCAGTTTTAGATTCCACTCTCTTCTACATTCCACATGTTTCTCTCATCCTTTTCTGACATTCTGGTGAATGATCCATTCTGTATTTGTTCACTCAAACTGATGAGTCATTTGTTACTTATTTGTTCATTCAAACCTTCATTCATTTATAAAATCACTGTCTCATTTACTGAACAAACTAAGTTTCTACTATAAGCAGGTCCTAGTATGGGAAGACACGTGAAATAACCTAAAACTTGACCTTGAGAAGCTCATTGTCCATGAGTGTCCCATTTGCCCACTTGTCAGGAATCAATCCCGACGAGCTTAGGCATCTTGCCATTAGTATGTTAGTTACCTCTCTGCCGCAGGTATCATATTTGTTCCAAGGTTGCCTGGACTACAGGGTATAAAAATAAAAGAAAGGACTTTTTAAGAAACTAACCAGAACACATCTATTTAAGTCATTGTAGAATCCTTCAGAACAGTCACTTTGAAAGGCTAAGCTTTTCTTCCTTTGGTGTTCAAATGGTTTAGGAACTTGTAGCACACTCTGTCAGTGCCTCTCCCATATCCTCTTGACCCACCCCAAGAGGGATGGATCTGAACATACATGAAACTTCCACCCTTCACCTGAAGGAATGCTCCAGCACAGGAGTGTGTTTCAGTGCATTTGGGGCATGCTGGAAGTTCTGAGATGCTAACATCATAGAAGTTGTTACTAACCAAACATGGCAGGGATTTAGTAAATCAATACCCAGGTTCTCATTTTTGGTAGGATGATTCTGAGGCATATTCTACATAATGTCTCAAAAACTTTCTAGTTAATTTGAACCCTTATTGCCTACCTTTTGTGTTTTAAAATAACACATATATGTATATGTACATATTTATACACATATGTGTGTGTGTTAGTGTGTGTGTGTGTGTGTGTGTGTGTGTATATATATATATATATTTTTTTTTAATGCCTACAGCACCTGGTATTCCTAGGTGGTCTCCCATCCAAGTGCTAACCAGGCCCGTCCCTGCTCAGCTTCCAAGATCAGACGAGATCGGGCACGTTCAGGGTGGCATGGCCGTAGACACATATATTATTAACTAGAAAAATATCCTGGTGACCATTCAAGGACTTGAGGCACAGAGATGAGAGGGAGACTAACTTTTATCTTTTTTAGGAAATAGATTGTCTGGATTTTAATTCCAATCCTGTGACTGGCCATGTGACCTTGGACAAGTTTCTTAACCTCTCTGTAAACTGGGGATCATGACAGCATATGTCTTAAAGTTCTTTGTGAGGATCATATGAGTAAATAGATGAAAAGTGCTTAGAATAGTGTCTGGTACATAGTAAACATCATTAAAAGGCTAGGTGTTGCTATTATTTCTATGTATTTTGTTTCTTTTTGTTATTTTGAAATGTGTATTATATTTATGTATTGAATTATTCGAAAGAGAAATAACTTGAAACTTCAATAAATACATGAAAGAATAGTTTTCTGACAAAAATTAATCAGTAATTATTATTTAAGCCACAATTTTATCAGTGGGATACTTTATCCATACCCATAACTTTAAAGAATTTAGAAAATGCAATTTTATCTTTTTATATTGTTAAATAACATAAAGGGGAAAAAAAGCCTTTAGTAATACACCAACAGATGATTTTTCAGTTTAGCCCCACAAGAATGTTCCTCTATGCCACTTTCACAGTCATGCTCCTCATATTCATTTATTTCTGATTTGGCTACTAAAGTGTTTTTATTTAACCCTGATTCTTATGTTCCAAGTAATTTAGGCAAAAGTGATACTATCTAGCTAAAAGGATTTGCAAGAGAAAAACAATTATTTATCACCTGAAAAATAATTAATTTTCCACTAAAATTTTCTGGTGACACTGAAATTCACACTGAGTGGTGGTACTCAGAGGTAACCAGGTCTCCCTTGCAGCTGGGGCCTGTAACCATACCATCTTCATCTAAAAAATATCAAAGCCTAGGAATGAGGGGAAATGAGGGAGAATAAAAACTCCCACAAGCTCCAACAAACACACCAATAGATTATAGTAACCTGGTCAGGGTATTTAGAGCTGGAAGTTTTTTCTGTGATCAACATCAATTAGATGAGGAAAGAAGCACCCCACACACCGCAGCTGTGTTTGAGCTGACATTCACCAACTCTGAACTGCATTGGAGTAGAAAGACCTCACAGGGTGGTGAGCTTGGTGAGGGTGTTTTGTATGTTATTTTTTTCCTTTAACTGGGAATCCAGAAAAATGCTACACTTAAATATCAAACATTGATATTTCGAATCATTTAAGCAGTATTGTTAATTTGAATAAAATGTCTTTCCTATTGTAGCTAATTGCTTGAATATCTGCAAACTGATATATTCTTTGTAGACATTTATGCTGTCTTCTTTTTATAACTTTATTTCATTTTCTGTTCATTTCTGGTGTTGACTCAAAGGGCCTTTATCACCTCACGCTGATAATCTGTGCTTTATGGCTGCTAGTGTGATTGGAAGCAGTTGAAGCAGCATGCAATAATACACACATATAAATATTTGAACAGGAAAAAGAAAGTCTGTCTGATATAGGCCATGGAAGAAATGCATTTAAACAAATAATGCCACTAGAGGGAACTTGACTTTTAAACCAGAACTAGGCAAGGTCATTCTCTCCTTGCACTGCTTAAAAGGTGGGTTCAAGTGCTATGGACAATTGCAAAAACTCAATTCATTCCAGGCCTCAGGACATAGGGTGCCCAGAAGAGTCCACTCTGGCAGGCTATGATGTCATATGATGTAGCAGCTTGTTGGTCAGGATCACAAAAATTACCTCTCTGAGAAGAATAAATTTTCTCTTGCTGGGAGGTAAAGACTTGAGAGGTTTTAATCAGTCTACCAAGGTTTTGCATTTCGTCACCACACATTATTGTGGTGTTCAAAGAAAGTGATGCTGTGTCTTTTTTTCTCATTCTTGCGTGAGAGCCTTTTATCCCCCCCCCCTTTTTTTTTTGCACCTCTTGTGAACAATTAAAAATGAATGCAAAGTGACATGCAACTTGGAAAGTAAGAGCACCAGGAAGCAAAACTGGAGACAAACAGAGCAGCTAATTTCTCCAAGCATAGCTGGTGCTGGCCGTGGTTGTCCCTGACAGCGGGGCGGACTCAGAACCACCTGTGTTTGCTCACTAGCTTTCCCCAATCTGCGAGAAAATGGCCAGGGCTGGTCACATGGCAGCCAGATAGGCCAGGCACCATGGGAATACAAAAGCCGGAGCTTTTAGCAGAGTTAATCATTAATGCGCCTTCTCTTTGTCCCATTCAGGAGTGCTGACAGGGCTTTGATAGCCTGTATTTGCCATCAAGACGTCTGCAGTCACAGCCAGGTACTAATGAGCCCACTGGCTCCCCTCGCAGTGGCAGTGCCCCCAGAGCCTGATTTGGACCTGGACACTGCCCTCCATGTGGATCCTGCGCCAGGGTGTGCCCCACCCCTCTGGAGCCTGTTATTGAATACCCACCCAGCTGGAGTCCTGCGTGTTCTGGGTATTTTCCTGCT
>NW_006442491.1:702189-704360 GCF_000325575.1 Pteropus alecto | reverse complement strand
AAAAAAAATATAGTAAACTGAATATGTTTTTTTTTTTTTTTAACATGGACCAAGGATGCACTACTTTAGTATAACAGCAATGGAGTATTATCTTCTCAAAAATTAACTTAGAGATTCAGCCATGGGTGTATTCTGATACTTCTATCTCGGCAACTGAAATGCAGGTGTCCTTGACAGCTTTTTTTTTTTTAATGGAAAACCCCACCTTAACATCCTTCACAGTAAGTAGTTCATGTGTCAACAGACTGAAGTTAAGGTAAATGGGAATCCCATGAAAACCACCTTACTACCTTTTTTCTGACTCTGTGAAGCTGCCTCCTTCTCAAGAACAAGATGTCCAAACCCCCCAAATCTATGCTTTTGCCTCCAGCTTGCTAAAAATGTTCTTTGGATTTGCACAGCCATCTTACTGCCAGCCCCTTGAAAACATAAACTGGCTGTTAAGATATAAACTGTGAATGTCCTATTGTCTTTTAAGAATAGTTAAAAACACGCAGATAAAAAATACATCTTGGAAGCCTGGCTTACAAAGGGACAGAGATTTTAATTTGGGAGCCATTAAAGAGCAGAGTTTTTTTCTAGGAACTGAGCACAGAAAAACTTGCCAACTGTTGATTGTGTATGAAGACATTGTCAGTAAAGATATTGCACTCAAAACATGGCACCAGCTATATCTCCCTTTGGCCAGAGTCAAAATTCCTTTAAAAATTTTATCCAAGTGATCATTACAACATCTAGGGCATACTGGATGATGAAAAATTTTATTGCCATCTTTTTTTTTTTTAACAGATGAAGAAGTGAAAGTTGACTGATTTGCTTCATTGTCTTGGAACTATAACAACAGACAGATGATTAGATTCCCAGAAGGATTAGATTGTGAGGCCAGTATTTTAGGATAGACTTGCTGCTTATTGTCACATCCTGTACCCTGCAGCCTGTTTTTATTCTCAAGGAAATTGCTTAACCTCTCTCAGGTTTACTGGTCATCTACTATGTACTACAGAACACTTAGCTCTGCAGGGAATAAAAATAAAGGCAGTATGGTTCCCACCTTTGAGAAGCAGCTTAGGAGATAAAACACGCACCACAAATAAAGCACCAGAAGAAAATCTGTGTGGCATGTAAGTGCCGGAGAATGAAATGCCTAAGTCCTTACATCCTGGTAAAGAGCTTTGCCCCAGATCTGAAAACTTGCCACAGGGAGGAAAAGCTGGTTGTTTCAGAATGCCTGGATGTTAGGATGTGGAAAGCATCCAATTCAAATAATGTTATCAGTTTTAACATAATGAGCAGGGTCTGTGGTATGATCAGACTTTACTTTCTTAAAATGTTCTTCACACAGGAAGGATAATCAAAACATATACCCTATATTGTTCATCTCATCACAGGTTCATCAACCACAGATTTGTGTGTAAGGTTAGAGCTGACGCTATGTAAAAAAATCCACCTTTGTTCTTCTGCATGTACAGTACTTCTAGAATACAGTCTTTTGCTTTGAAAGGGGGCAAAGCTGTTGGCTAAGCACATATTCAATCAAATATATTTCAGTGCATGCAAGGGACATAAAAGAAAACTATTCTATTTTTTTCAGAGCAAAATTACCTGAATTACTCCTTAAGATTTAGCCAGAAATTAAATGGCCGTTTGGGGCAAATAATGGAGGTTAAATTTATGTATTAATAATGATGTATTGATACTAATTGATATCAATATTCTACTGAAATTGTTAAAATGGATTAAATCAAAAGAGAAAAATGGCTCTTGTTGTGCATTGTCTCATTTCCTGGGGGGACAATAGAAGTCTTAGTTTAAGACTTCTGAAATGTAGCCCCTAAATCAAGAATTTAAGTGCAGATTACTTTTTTGGAAGGTGATCCCAGGAAACAGGATGAGGGAAAGGAGAAGTGAGACAGGGAAGGGAGGCCATATAATAAAGGGTGTGTTAATGATCACATCCACCACTGTGGATGACTGGAGCTTAACCCTGCAGGGCGCACCCTGAGAAACTGCCCAGAACCCACTCCAGTATTGTCTAACTAAGGAGAAGAAATCCTGGGTTATTCGACCACCAACTCCTATCCTTCATTGTTTGAGGGTTGTTCCTGGGGATGTAAACTCTCTAGCACTCTGATCACCCCCATCCACTGGGGAGAGCACTCCTTTGTTCCAAA
>NW_006442491.1:691186-702143 GCF_000325575.1 Pteropus alecto | reverse complement strand
TGCAAGTGACTTTTGATGGGCCAAGGGGATGTGGGTAGGGCTTGTACAGCATTAGCCACAACAGACTTTACTGAGGCACACATGGAGAGAAGGGAAAGGAAGCTTGCACTTAGGGCCAGTTGAGATCAACACAGCTTATAAGCAGAGCTCTAGTCATGGAAACCTCTAAACACTGAATAATAAGATAAGATAATAAGATTGATCTTAGATCAACCAGAGGTCTCTCTTGTGCCTTCTGTTTGCAATACAAGTATACTCTAGCATGGAGAGACAGGCTTCAAAAGACCTAGAGGCTGCAAGTGTCCAATGGATTTATATTAAAAGTGTAAGAAAGCCATCGTCAGCTCTGAGAGGTTCCATTGTAAAGGGTTTGCATGTGCTCAAATGGGCCATGTGGCTCCTTGTTAGAGCTTATTTTCCCAGTAGCTTGAGGAGCTCTTTCAGGTTGGCTGTGATCATATTGAAATAAAGAACCAGAAAGTGAAGTAAGCAAATTTATATATTCATGTTCTTAGTATGTTTAAAGTCCTGATGCTTCTCTCTTTTCACAATGTCATTTTTATATGTTCAATTCAATGAAGCCATGCCCCTTGCAGCAACTTATGCCTTATAGCAATGATTCTCAAAATGTGGACCTTGGACCATCAGCATTGGCATTACCTAGGAATTTATTAGAAATACAAATTTTCAGACTCTATCCAATACCTACTCTTTCAGAAACTGTTACGGTGGGGCCCAGGAATCTGTGTTTTAACAAATCCACCAAGAAATCCTGAGGCATGCTAAAGCGTAAGAACCACTGGTGGAACTGCTCCAGTAGATTCCACTTTAAGAATCTCTGCTCCCACTTCTTACCCCCACTGTTCTCAGTTTTATGTAATTTCCTTCCATATTCCTCAGTTTTATATGATATTCAAAGATACAATAACAGGGTAATAACATCTTTCCAGAGGATTGCATTGTACACATTCCAAATTAAAAATAAACATGAAAAAATGAAATATATATATTTGGAAGCACAGAAACGTAGGTATTTGGAATTCCCCATATGTGACTTTTACAACCTAAGGCTTTTGAAAAACTGGTTCCTTCTAGGTCTGTTTCTCATAAGATGGTATTTTCTTCCCTACATTCTCTCTGGACCAATCTAGAGCACAAGAGAAGAGTCAAGAAAAGTTGTTCTTCATGTGGAATAACATGGAATTCCAGTGAATTCAGTGATGTGCTAAATACAGAAAGGAGGGAGACTATGTCAAAATTACAAGTACTAACCCTGCTGTTCTGCCTGACAGACTGCACCCCTCAGTGAGGGGGATGGGGACCTATATTTTCCCTATTACCCTCCCCAAGCCTATGCACTTCTCAGAATGTAAGTATCTCACTCCTGGGTGTTAGAAAGGTGTGTTCGTCTGCACAATAACCCCTAAATGCAACCCTGTTCTTCAGTTCAGCTGAATGCCCTATTATCTATCCCGACTGAAGGGAATACTGGCCCCTTGGACCCACTGAAAGGAGCAATGTCAGTCTCTAGTGTGGCCTCTTTTGATGGGATTTTAAAGGACAAATTCAACAGGTGCTACAGGTTGGGTTCCATGGGAAGCAGATGCTGAAATGGAAACTAACAAAATATTTATTAGGGAGCGAGATCTACACTTAGGAAACGGAAAGGAAGGAAGCAAATTGGGCAGAGGGAGTCCCCCAGAAAAATCTTAGCTGTCCCCAAGGGATGTTCTGGAGCGCTGGGTTGGTCTTTAGGGTGTTTTCCACTTGAGGCAAGAAGACTGAATCTTTACCTCAGTGTTAATATGGCACAGGGTAGAAAATACTGTTGGAAAGGGGCATGGCCTTGGGCCAGAGAGTGTTCCTCAGTGTTTTATGTTTGAAACATAAAACACATTCTGGATAATTTCATGCCACATTCAAATTTAAAAGTTTACCTGTAATGGACCCTTATGATAAACCTATGAAATTGCCCAAGTGTCCATCAACAAATGAAGGGAGAAACTGTGATACATTCATATAATGGAATACTACTCAGCAATGAAAAAGAATGAACTGCTGACATATGTAGCAACAAGGATAAATCTTAAAAATATTATGCTGGGTGAAAGAAATCAGGCTCAAAAGGCTACATACTATGATTCTACTTACATAAAGTTTTAAAACAGGAAAAACTTAAAGAACGGCAATAGCCTTGGGAAAGAAGTACAAAAAAAAAAGATAGCTTGAGAAGGAGCAGGAGAGAACTTTCTGGGATGATAAAAGGTTCAATCTTGACAGGGCCTTGGCTTATATAGATGTCTACATTTATCAAAATTTGGTAAATGGGAAATGTAAGGTTAGTGCATTTTACTATATGTAAATTTTTAAATTAAAAAACTACAAACCAATATTAAAATCTAGCCATAATAAAATGCTAGGGGTAAAATGCCTGGATGTGTACAACTTACTTTGAAATGTTTCAAAAACAATGATAGATGGGGTAGAGGGGTGCATAAGAAAATAACTAAAAGGAAATGTTAACAGTTACAGAATCTGGGTGGTACATATGTGTGTGCTCCCTGAAATTCATTCAACTTTTCTTTGCAATTGAAACTTTTCATTATATCATCCTAGGGGAAAATCATTGAAAATAAGTTTGCTCATATCCCATTCCTGAACCTACCCTCCCTGCTAAGTGATCGCAATCCCTAAGCCATAATGTCAAAAACCTTCTTCTTCTACACAACACTCTTTGAAGCCTTTTACATGAGTGAGGGGAGAATTTCGTGATTACTGTGGAAGGACATAATTAAATAGCACTGTCTGGTTTGTACTAGAATAAAGCTTTGCATCTATTTAGAATGTGCTGGTTTACTCCCTAAAGCTCAATCATTGAGAGCCAAGTACAAATAGAGAGGTTCTTTTATAATCTCTCGACATGTACAGAGTGTGCCTCTCTCGACCTCCAGTGAAATTAAGAGTGCCTTAGACATAGGTTCACAAAGTAAGAAGGTGTGGAGGGGACGCAATGGAGAACTCAGTTACCTTGGAAAGCTTGATAAGAAAGCATGAAGGAATATTGAGAGTAAAATATGCTAATACTTATTGAGCTCTTATTGGTGCCAAGCACTACTCTATAAACTTTATACTTAATTCTTAAACCTAAAATAAGTGAAATAGGTGTAATTATCACCTCCATTTGACAGTCAAGGCATGAGACTCACAGAGATGAGTGCTGCTCAACATTACACAGCCACCATGTGAGTCGAGTGGAGCTCTAACTCTGGGACCAGTCCTCACAGTCACTCCACATGAGCTCAGTGTACATCTCCAAACCTCAGTTTCTCATCTGTTCAGTAGTGGTAATGATGGCAACTGAATAAGTGTGCTGTGAGAATTCAGTGAAATGGAGTAATGAATATGAACGTGTTTTGGATAATGAAAATATCTCCACAAGCATTGGAAACTGTTTTAGTTATTTTTTTTTTTTGTCTGTTCTAGAGAAGAGAGGTCACTCTTTCATTGATTGATTGAGTACTCCAGGTATGACACAGCGGGAGTTCCTCTATACTAAAGGGGAATAGATGGCTGTTGGTCACACAAGTAGAATTAGTCTCAGACACTCTAGCTGGCATGAGTAATGATTTCACAGGCAGATGGCTCTGGTAATGAAATGCTGAGAGAATCTCCAAGAAACACCTGTCTGCAAATAGGGGACCCCAGCCCTTCATCTTGCCATATTTGTGTCCTCAGCTGCAGGAAGCTCCCAATGATGACACTCCATAAACTAATTCTTCTTTAGAGCAAGGTCATGGGTGCTGTGCTTAGGTAATCTGATGGGTACCTCACCTTCTTGATTGCAGCAGCTGCCTTTCCCACGTGGTCTCCTTGTTCTCTTTAGAACATGGGTGGTGTGAACAGAGACAAGAGACAACACAGGCTGCTTAGAACACACCTGCTTCAGATCTTGTTTACAGACCTGCTTGTCCCCCACATCTACCAGGGACCAGGAGCCCTTTGTGCGCTCAGCAGATGTTTTGCCAATGCTCTTTTTACAGGCAAAACTTTTTTCTTTGCTTTTTTTTTATATCAAGGAATGCCTTCCCCCCTCCCCCCAAAAAACCAGCTGTTCAATGGGCTACTAATTTCTAAGAACATATGTCCTCTGCAAATAACAGCATGCATCTGGAGCTGCCCTAGACCTGATCCCCTTCCTCAATGCTCATCCAAGCTTCATCCCTTGCCAAAAGATTCCCCATGGAACAACAGAAAAAGTAGTGCTGAAGATGCACTTTTGAGCAAGTTTTGTAGCTTCTTGCAGCTCAACTGTGACTTTCATGAAGCCCCAGATAACTCAGCATGGGAAGCCTCTGCCTTCCCCTCCACATGGTGCTCCTGGCTCCTGAAAGGGTAATCCTTGCCACTGAAGGAAATCAAGAGAAATTTTAAGAAACTTGGATTACCTCAGCACATCATTTTTGTCCTGTACCTATAACTGCCTCTCTGCTTGTCTCTAAGACCTTGGTGTGAAAGTGCTTCCTCTGTGATCAGAGAGGTCAGTAAAGCGAGAGGTCACAGGATACCCAGACAGGGAATATTTCAGAAGAAGAAGAATGTAGAGAGGCTAAAAAGATGTGTACAGATGATGTTGAGAGGCCCAAAACCATAACTCTTCTTATACCATCCTTGAAATGGCCACTATTTTTTCTTGTACGATGAATATGCCTTCCCCTTCATTCTCTGTTTGGAGTCTTTGTTGCTTCTCTCCATCACTATCCACCACACACTGACCCTAGGCCTTGATGCTTCCCTCATAGGGCCAATCAGCCCAGGAGCCTGGACTATAGGCTTGGACTTAACAGCTCACTCAGCCCAAGGAAGCTTTCTTTCACTTGTATGGATGCTATCATTGGCCAATTTGCAAAGGGCATTATGAGAAAAACTATGGACAAGATCATAATAATCCATTCTCAACATTGGAAAACCAACTCCAAAATCTTGCTCTACAAATAGAGTGACTATATTGTTGCTTTGGGATACAACAGATAGAACAGGACAATCAATGTCATCTTTTTACTTGGTGAAATGGACAAAGCACTGGACTTGAATCAGGACACATGAGTTTCAGTTCTAGCTTTGCCATTAGAAAAGCCACCAATCTTTTCTCTTTAACTACCTGAAAATAATTGGCATAATCATAATAGCCACCACTAATGCCACTATGTGTCTTATTTAACCTTCAAACAAGTTGGGAGGTAGGTGTTTATAGTTCAGATATGGAAACCAAGGGCACAAAGTGGGGGGAAGGAGAAATAGGATATTTGAGGATCTGTCTTTCCCAGAATTCGTTTGTAGCTACACCGCAGGAAAGCACTGATTCGTCTCACAATAGAAACCACCTGTGGTCAGCTTAAGGCACTTACCTTCAAACTGTCACTC
The DNA here is from genome assembly GCF_000325575.1 of Pteropus alecto. Classification (NCBI taxonomy): domain Eukaryota; kingdom Metazoa; phylum Chordata; class Mammalia; order Chiroptera; family Pteropodidae; genus Pteropus; species Pteropus alecto. The sequence goes on along the minus strand of NW_006442491.1, from coordinate 696,722 downwards.
TTATCAATAGCCCTTAATACGCTCTATTAATCAAAGGTAAAGTCACAATCTCATAGCCTTGGCTTTGCACTGTTCTCTCAGACTCAGTGTCCTTCCTCTTTTTATCCTGCTTTGCTGCATGCCCAGTTGGTGCTATGAACTATGTTCTCACCTTTTCCCATGGCTTCTCTCAGCAGTGACCCTGTTCACCACCTTATCTCTGCTGCTTGGGGTAAGCAATTCTCCTGGTTCAACACATTTGTGCTGGTATGAGCTGTGTCAACTTGATTTATCTGATAATTCTATTTTCTAGAATCGTCTCCCCGGTATTGCTCCAAGTTAAAGAAATTTGCACAAGATTTGGGCTGTAAAAGCAAAGCAATGACCATTACTCTCAGAAGATTGTTAAGAGATTGGATACAATGACAGACAAAGGTACAAGAGCCTTATGGAGTTTGGCTTGTCCTGATTCTCCTCTGCTCTGTATCCAGCTCATCTTCCAGATTCTCAGCCCTGCTGATCAAGAAATGAATTGAATACCCAGAGTAGTAGCTACACAGAGGAAATATCTTCCTATATTTCTATCCCTAAACTCCTTCATCATGATCCCTCTTATATGGGGGATATGCTTGTCTACTCAGATTGACTGTCTGGTAATGCTTCTCTGACCTTCCAGCTCTCCATTCCAAATCTTCACTCCTCAGTGGCAACGAGAGCATACAATGTCCAATTCTTATCATTAAACCCCTTCTCCATTAACATTCACTGTAGCCATGCTTCCTGTCCAATGCAACATCCCTGGGGCACTCTTACCTCAGGCTCCCTGGGATTATGAAATGGGAAAAGAATAAAAAACATCATAGAAGACAATGGATACAAAAGAAATTTTATTCTGATGCACCATTTTTATAATAAAAACTTCATCTTGAATTGTCACTACATTCTACATTTTTTCAAAATACAGGAATCCTTTCGTGAGACCAATAGAGATATATCTTACCACCTTATCTTCTGAAACCTTCCAGGGATCAACCATGACAAAACAGAACTGATGGCTGAAGCCCAAATCAGTCACTCCCTGTAGCCACCAATAATTTCTGACATCCATAATATCTATAAATGTCAAGGGATGTTGCAAAATTCTAAAATGATAATTACTATAAATTCACTCTAAACATAAAGGGTTGGGAAAAGAGATGACCAATAGGAAATGAAGAAAGGGAAGTTGCAAAATAAAATGATCAAGAAGATACCTCCTCTGAGAGATAAGGAGGTGGGTTAGTGAAGGAAGAGATAGGTCTATGCTCTTGAAGAGTTGCTAGAAGCAATGCCAGAGTCTGTGTGGTTGTGCCCAACCTGGCTGTAAAGGTGGTGTGTCAGGTGATAGATGGAATCCAACACTATTGGGTGATGTTACCTGGTGCAGGGGAGGGACCCACGCTGGGGGGCCTTGAGGAGCAAGGATCAGCAAACAGGAAGGAATTAAAATGTCTCCTACCAGCAGCAAAGATAAGCCTTTTATAGGGGGCAGGCTGAGCAAGATTTTTAAAAGTTTGCCCCAGAAGAACAAAGAAGTCTTTATTTTCCTTTGTCATGAGGTAGGGTGGGTGTGGGAGCAGAGTGAGGAAACTTCTACTCTAAGCTAGCAGGAAACTAAGGCAGCCTTTGAAATTCCCAGCTTGAATTTAACAACCAGCATTTTTCCTCTATCTGCTTGGTGTGATGGCTGGGGAGACAGAGAAACACAAAAGTGGCTAGTGGGATAAAGCTGCAAGTTGCCTCTCACAGGACAGTGTGAGTGATACTGAGAGTAAACAAAGTTCTGAAGGAAGAGAAGGTACCAAGACAGGAAAGGAAGCCCCAGGCCGAGACAAGGTAACACCAGTGGAGGCACAGAATGTGAACAGGGGCATGGCGTGTTTGGGGAAACAAGAGTTTGGTTTGCTCTCATACAAGAGAGTGGAGAGATATGAAACAAATTTAGAAGGCAGGGGGACTGTGTGTATCCCTTACATGATCAAGTTTGTGTTAGGAGACCAGACTTGCTCAGAAGTATTGATCCAGAGAAAGAAGATACTTACTGTGAAAAAGGGGTACTGTAAAAAATCGTAAATTTCTAACTGAGTAGGTCATAGTGGATAGTCAAACCCCAGGCTTATAACTTGTTTAGTGAAAGGTTTTTAAAGCAAGTCCTATCTATTGTTCTCATGCATCTAGGTTAACACACCTTTGACATGCCAGAAGTACGACCTTCGGAGGCAATACCATTATTAAGAAAGCATGTAATCTAATTCAATACCTGCCTTGCTTTCTCTCACCCTCATGTAATCTTCCTTACGTTCCTTCCTAATTTCAAATGCATAAAAGAAACTGCAAAATTGTCATTCTCCAGAGCTTATGAGATTTTTCTCCCTGGCATATGCCATCAGATTGGCTCAGATAGACTCTTACTAAAATTCCCTACAGGATTGGGTGTTTCTTATGCCAGCATTGCCAAGAATGGCTCCTGGTGGCTAATTGGGTTTAAATTTAAAAATAGAGCCTAGCTGTTTCTAAACAGAGGGCTCTCATGCAAGCCATGCTTCAGAAACAAAGATGCACTGAACTCCTTGCCTGCTCTGTGTTTCTGCCGACTGAGTCAACCCTCATAAAAGAGTTCCTGAAATAACATTTCGACCAATAGAACTGAGATTTCCTGTGGAAGCTGGGCAGCTGGGCAGCTATATCCCCATTAGCATCTTCATCAACCAATCAGACCAGCTCCATTCTGGCCAATCAGGACAGTGCTTTTTAGATCAATCAAATTGTGAGGATTTGAAGCCCTCATTTGCATGAGGACAGACCAATCAGAAACCAGGGATGGTGACTTTTCTCTGAGTCAACTCCCCTCTGGTTCTGGAAGCCAACTATCCTTTTCCACTCAAGATTGTGTTTCTTTGCTGAAACTGAAACCTGAAAGGCATCTAGCCTAAGCAGAACAGGCAGAGTGGACCGGAGTGGAGTGGAGCAGTGTTGTCTGGCCAGAGAGAGGCCTCGCCCAAGATCTGCCACACAGCATGCTCTTCCACAGCCATGCTATTCTTCCATAGCCATCATAACTGAGCTGTATAGCAATTGAGCTGTTTGCACTAAATAAAGTTAACTTCTTTACCACACCCCAAACTGAGGATTCCCATTGGCATTGAACTGGTGCCAATGACCATTGGTTAGTAGACGAAATAGCACAACTGGTTTATCCTCAACTTTTAAAGCATTAAATTGTACTTGAAAATCTCAAAGCTCAAAGTGTCATTCCTCTTAGGAATTTGCTTGAAACAGAGGTTCAGTCCTCACAAATGTATGGAATGTCTCTCCCTGCAGAGTCAGGAAAAGCAGAGATGCTAGGAATCCAGGCCCAGGCCAGGGAAGTGGAGGGTCCAGATTCAAAGTAACATAGAAATGTTGGCATAAGTCAGAGTCCTAATGTTAGTGAGAGATTCAGAATTCAGCTTTAGTGAAAAGGTAGGATCAGATATTGATGATTATAAAACCCCAATGTAGACTCTGCTGGAGCTCAAACCTCTAGACCTGTGCTGTGACAGAAGCTACATACCAAGTGCTCAAGCCCATATGTAGTTAGTCTTATGTAGTTAGTGGCTATCACACTGGATGGGGTAGATATAGAATATTTCTGTCATCACAAAAATTTATATTAGATAACGCTGCCCTAGACACTGACATTTTCCATCATTACAAACAATATTAAATAAACAAGTGTTTGAAATCACAAATTTAGAAATAGAGTATTCTAGAAAAATTCCGTTGTCTGTAGAGCTTTTTTTAATTGGCCAGTTTCATCTCCAGGTATCCTTTCTCTTTTCTTATCTGGTTCATATACATGTGTTACTTTTTTATATGTCTCATGTGCATGTGTACACGTGTGTTCACTCCCACAATAAAGCAGTGTTCTATTCGCTGCTACATTCTAGGCATAACCAAATCACCTCCATTAAACAGGCTAAAAAAATTTCATAATCTTTAGTGAAGAGACTTAAGGCATCAAGGCAGCACATGTATTGAATATGCAGATAATTCTTCTAGGCCTCTGCCGACATTGTCTTGTTTTTGCTCTAAATACAGTTGAGTTGCAGCTTGTGAATTCTAAAGTTGGTGAGTAGGGCACGACTATGGTTAAAAGTAATGCCTGAAAATATCTGAAATTACCCTGAAAGATAACTCTATATTGTGTCTCAGTAAGTGCAACCCTTCCCATCTCTCTTCCAGCACAAGAAGAATGGTTATCTCTTTACACATGCAGCTGGTGAAGTATTGGCTGGATTTCCAGTGTTTATTTGTCCCAAACACAAGAATCTGAACAGTTGGTGCAAAAAGATGCTCATGCTAGGAGAAACAGATGGGGATCCAAACCAAGGGAGCAGCAGAGTTTGCAGGTGACCCCTCTTGCTCGGTGGGATGATGGCTGAGCACAAGCAGGACCTGCTTGCTCTCTCTTATCTAAGGAGTGGGTTTTGTAGGCATTAAGTGCACATATGATGTGGTACCAGTGTTGCAGTGCCAGTCACCTATGTGTCAACATAATCACCCCCACACCACACACCCCTGTCTCCCAAAGCCCAGCTCTTATCAAGCCAGGGGCCGGATTGCAAGAGTCTGGACTGCTGGGATCAACATGGCAGCATTTGCACTGCAGAGGTAGAGCTTACACAATAATTTCTTTCTGCCCCTGACCCACCTCTTGTCAGGTAAAGAGAAAGCATCTCTCTTTGACAAAGTCAGCAATACCATTCACAGTCTCAAAACTAATTGATGCCTTCTGTTCCAAGTGACAGAAATTAATAGTGTTATCAAGTAGGCATTGCAGGGAGCAAGAAAATGGCAACAGCACTGACCCTAGCATTCTGGGGACCAGGCACATGGTCTGGGCATCTTAGGTGCAAATACCTAACCAAAATATTTGATTAAAAGTTTTCTTTTCCTGGTAGTGAGAGGGAGGAGCGTGAGGATCCAGAGGAAAGGGCGGAGAAAAGAATCATTTCAGCACTAATTTGTTGCAGACTCTGGGATCTTCTATCAGAAATGGACCCACAAGGCTACATTACATAATCCTAATAAACATAGAATTAAAAAAGAAATAAAAAATATATTTGCAAGCAATGCCTCTGATAAGGGCCTAATATCCAAAATATACAAAGAACTTGTACGACTCAATAACAACAACAACAAAAAAAAACAAACAATCCAATCCAAAAATGAGCAGAAGACCTGAACAGACACTTCTCCCTAGAGGACATACAAATGACCAACAAATATTTGAAGATGCTCAGCATCACTAACTATTAGGGAGATGCAAATCAAAACAATGAGATCCAATCTAAAACCACCTGTTAGAATGCTGATCATCAAGACAAGTAATAACAAGTGTTGGAGAGGTTGTGGGGAAAAAGGAACCCTAGACACTGCTGCTGGTAAATTGATATACCCACTATGGAAAACAGTATGGAGGTTCCTCAAAAAAAACTAAAAATTGAATTACCATATGACTCAGCAATTCCTGTTC
>NW_006442491.1:675076-691052 GCF_000325575.1 Pteropus alecto | reverse complement strand
AGAAGAGATGAAATACTGCCATTTGCGACAACATGGATGGACCTCGAGATAATCATGCTAAGAGAAATAAGCCAGACAGAAAAAGTTGAAAATCACATGTATCACTTCTATATGGGATATAAACCTAAAAGCAACAAATGGACAGGACAAACAAACAGAGACTTATTGGCATGGACAATAGACCAGTGGTTACCAGAGGGGAGGGGAAAGATGGGAGGAGGGAGGAAAATGAGGTAAAATATGTGGTGACAGAAAGAAATCTAACTATGGAATGTGAACACACAATGTAAATATATATATATGCCTTACTGTTAAAATATACAGCTGAAACTTATTGGATTTTGTTAACCAATGTCACCATAAAAAATTAATTAATTAATTTTAAAAATAAAATCAAATAATATAAAAAGTTTTATCACATGTTGAAATGGAAAAAAAAAAACCAACAGTTCATTGTCTTAACGCTTCATAGTTAATGTAAAAATAAAGTACCAATGTCAAAATATTTTTATATTTTCATCCAGATATTTGTTGTCTAGATCAGCTACTGACAGCTTGGGTTTAAAATTTTTCTGTTTATCTTTCCTGGGATGTGTTTGAGGAGCCCCCAAATCATTTCCTTCACTTCTTTTTTTATATTCTTATTTTTGTATTCTAGAAATAATTTTAAAACTGGAGTTGAAAATACCATGCACACTCCACTGAGTTGTGTACTGGAGACCCCACCATGTGAAAGCAGGTTGGCGGCAGCCTCAGAATGCAGCTCCCACTGTCCTTTCCTTGTCACTGAGAAAGCTGGAGATTGCAGATTGTTCTTTAGAAGTTTTACTTGCAACTACTCAGTGCTGCAAATCAAAATTTTATATGGACTGTGCAACCAATAAAATTGATTTTAAAAGTTGTTTGCTGAAATTGATATGATTTGCAATTGTCATCTAAGACCCCCAGTTTAACTTTTTATATAATAAAAGCTGCATATTTATGTTAACCATAAAATAATTATATTATTTATTCTCTTTGACTTTATGATAAGTAAATGTTATAAATATAAACTAAGAACTACTATACCAGCTAGTTCTTAAAGTAATAAATATTTTCTTTTCTTTTGTACAGATTGAGGTCTGTGCATAACAATTTATTTGAAAATAGGAGCATTTATCTTTTTAAAATTTTTGAGAAATCAGGAACAGTGCAACCTCTTCATCTTACAGATGAGAAAAATGATGCCCAAAGAGAAGAATTAGTAAGTCACAGACCAATTTATCAGCAGAGCTAAGACAAATCTTGTAGCTTCTCTCTCCTAGGTCCAATTAAATTTATATTTTAATCTATTGCTTCTCTCTCCTCAAGAAGCTCAGAAAAGAGCTGGGATTTCAAATTCATTTCTGAAATAAAAGTACACAGAGAAATACTGTGATATAGCTAACAAAACATATATAAAATCTTAAAATAGTATAAAATAATTTTTAAAAATTGAAAGCTAATTGAGATACCAGCTCTTCAAATGGCCTATAGACAAGCTAGTCATGATCTGACTCCTGCCAGCCCAACACTGGGTCTCTACAGCACATGGTGACAGCCACTCTGCAGACTCAGAGTAAATAGTTCAGCAGTGCTCTTTCATGAAAGGGACCTAGGCTGGCAGGCAAGGGTCAAGGTCTCGCTCTAATTTCATCACTGACTTACCAGCCACTTAAGGTTACACAAACACATTTTGATCTGGATTTTTTTAAAACAAAACAAAACAAACCAAACAAATAAAAAAAAATGGAATAGACGGTGAGGGAAAAGGCTATTTTCTCTCTGAACAGGAAAGATAATTATCTGTGAGTGATAGACGGAAAACAAGGAGAAATTAAAATAGCAATGGTGGCTAATAAAGCTGTGTGTGTAACAGTTCTTTTGTATCCTTGTAGAAATCTAGTCCCTACTGGCTACTGGTGGCTACCTACTTCACCCAGCATGTGACACACGGCAGGGGTTATGACCGTAGCCCAGATAAAGTCAATACAACTTACCTGTGGGCTGTTCTGTGACTGAGGGACCTGTGGACCTCCAGCTCTGTAAGTAAAAGGAGGCTAAAAACACCTAAAAAGTAGAAGATGCCTTTTGGATCAGTAATTCCACCTTTCTGAATTTGTACAACCATCAGGCAAGAAAAGCAGAACAGAAACTGCTGCCTGTTTTGCAGGTCAGAGAAGTTATAAAACTTTCCTAAGGTCTTATAGATAGTTGACAACAAGACAAGCCCAAGCTCTCCCATGGCCTGTAAGTTTTCTTTGTATCACACCTACCATTTCAGAGGAGGAAGCTCTAATTGGCAAAGAGATCTTGGCTTATTAACTTAATTTATATGCAGGGTAGAGAACTTGAGAAACTTAACAAATAAGCAAAGAATCAAACAATTGACAGAATAACTCCCAGAGAAGCAGGGTTTTCTCCATTCTCACTGACCTCTCTGTGACTACCCAAGTGGGCTCTGGGTACCACTGGCAACCTGCCTTGCTGGGTTTTGCTCTACTCCTGTTTACCCATTTTATCAAGATGGGGCAGTGTGTCAGTGCCTTACAGGGCATTAATAAAGATAAGAGAAGCCATAGCTACCAGTTTTCAAAAACCCTCCCCTGGTTTCCCTGGCTGCAGGGTTTCATGCATAGACACACGGAGCCACTGATGCAGGAACTATTATTGCCATCTGATTATTGTCATTGTAATGCCTATTCAACTGCCCCTTTGTAAGTTCCTAGAGGGCAGGGACCGTGTCTTGGGCTGCTTTTCATGAATTTATGCCTCCTGCTTCCATTCACTCATTCTACACACATTTATTGAGTGCAGCCCTCACAAAGTCTGCCACAGTACTGGGGACACAGAAATTATATCACATCCTGTGTGTCCTTAGCAGCCCAGCCCTCATCCACCCTTCCAAGACTGGAGTCCCAAATTGGGCTCAGGCCGTACTGTATATAGCAACCGTAAGGCCATGAGGCTACAGATGGCATCTTCAGCCAACGTCTTTATTCCATCCAAACTTCTACTGTGCCCTTATTTCTTTTATAATAAAACAACAATCTAATAGTCTACTTTTTAAACTTAAAATTCTACTTTTCTCATTCTTGGCTGCCTATTGGAATCACCTGGAGACCATCAAGATACTGAAACTGGGTGCTACCCACAGTGAATCTGATTTCATTGGCCTGGCTACTAGGAATTTTCAAAACTCCCCAGGTGAGTCTAATCAGAGGTCAAGATGAGAACCACCATTCAAACCTAAGGCAGAGGAAACAATTGCAGGCTTATGAGCAGGGATATTTCCCAGATATATTTCTTTGTATACCTGCCCATCTATTTTGGACCCCAAGATCTCTGTCTTGACCCTACATTTCCCGTTTGCCTCCCCATACACAAGATCTCACTGTATTCCATGCTTTCTTGCCTGCTCTTGCATGAGGATGTGCCTCTTGACCTGGGAACTCAGAACATACTTCTGTGCTCTCCCATCTAATTAAGGCTTCAGACTCTGGCCCACTATGGGATCATCTTTCTGGCAATGTGCTCTTTCTCCTGACTTCTCAAAGCCTGGCTGTCTCTACTTTCTGGACTCCAGGACCCCACTCCACTGTCTGGAGTTAAGAACTCTTTTCTATTCCCCTTACTGCCACTCCTCTTCCTTGTAGCAATGATGTCCTTTAGGAAGTAGAACTCTATTGAGTATCAGAACTTGCAGCCATATGGTGGCTTTCAGGAGATGCCAGTAGGGCCTGTGGAGGGCCCCACAGATCATTCCTTACAAACAGCAGAGTGCATACTCTTGTCCTTGACATTCATTCCAAAAGTCCTATGAACAAAAACCACTCCTGGAATGTGCAAATCAAAACCACAATGAGATATCATTTCACACCCACTGGAAGGGCTATACATTTTTTTTTTTAAGAAATATAAATGTTGAGGAGGATGTGAGGAAACTGGAATTTGTACAAGGCTTGAGGAAAAGTAAAATGGGGTAGCTACTATGGAGGGCACTTTGGCAGTTCCTCAAAAAAATTAACATAGAATTACCAATGACACAGCAATTCTACTTCAAGATATATACTAAAAAGGACTGAAAAAGGGACTCAAACAAATACATGTACACACATGTACATAGCATTTTACACCATAGCCAAAAAAGTAGAAACTGTCTAGATGTCAGATGAATTAATATGTTCATGAATAAATTATACATATTATTTATATATAATTTTATTACTGATTATATATTATATAAATATATATTATTGGTTAATGAGCAATATGTACATTGTAATAAAATATATTAATACAACATACATTTAATATTAGGTTAAGTTACAAAATGTGTGATGTATACTGAAATTGAAATTGAAAGATGAGATTAAATATATGAAGGAATTCCTTTTTCCTCGAGCTCCCAACCAATCTTGCAGAACACTCCCACAGTTGTTTCCCGTTGTTAAGAAACTGTGAGTTAAAATCTGAAGAGGTTCCCCCATCCCCACCTCTGCGTTGCTTCCTGGCTTCAATAAAACTTTAGATTTAAGGACAAAATTTGTTGTACTGCTGTCTTTAAGATGACTGTTTTGTTTTCCAAATTTCTTCTGGAAAGACAACATAAGTATTTGAATTCTTTCAATTAGGTCTATCTGTTCTAAAGGCTTGTGCTTAGGGTGTGCCTATGAGAACAAAGAAATAAAGATGGACCATCTAACTGAGGCTGTGGTGCTAGGACATAGAAGTAGACATATATATTCCAATATCTCTAAACACCGTGTTGTTTCCAACTTTATTCTCTACATGTTTTGAAGTTCCCCAAGCATCTAACTTCTTAACAAATCTAATCCCTTCGATAGATAAGAATCTCTTGTCTTGAGAGCTCAAGTGAGGGCTAGGGATAACACAATTGGGTGGTGCCTGGTGTCCAGGCCTCAGTCTCCAGTTTGCTGGTGTAAGGGCCTGAAGGGTGAGTTTCAAGGACTGCTTCAACTGCAAAGGTGAGTCTCTCTGTTGCCATTGTGAAGGTATGCCTGAGATAGTCATAATTATGTGGATATGGTGACATCTGGAAAAAGAAAATGGGGACATTTTACTTCTGAGTAGGCCAAAGCAGAGCAGGAGAAATAAATTCTGAAATGAGAATTTTGCTTGATAAATGTTTTGTTTTTACAAAATGAAAACCACGTTTAGTTATCTTTTCACTCCTATAAAGTCGAGTGGTCACTTTTACAAGAAAATATATATGCCGAACCGTATGAAAATGTTAAATATCTGACTGTTTTAGACCTATGAAAACAGTAAGTTCAAGTGGTTCAGCCTAACACTTATGTAACATAATCAGTAAACTCCTGAAATTGTGCTATTTAAGCAGAAATACTTTTTCTGAGCAATAAAAAAATATATACCTCAGAAAGAGAGAGAAAAAAAGTTTTCTAATTTAAGAACAATTAACAAGAATAGAAAATAAAACCAAAAGCAGTGGAATTTGAATGAATACTGAAATTCCTCTTAGCAGAAGAAAAATCAGGGAAAAATCAAATAACCAAGTAAGGCTTTTATGCACATGGTGATATGTAAAGTAATAGATGGATAGAGACAAGATCCATATTCCCCTTTCAAAACTGGTCTCCTGCAGCAGCCACTCCTTAAAGAACAAACCATAATCAAGAGACTTGTGAAATTAATACAATGCAATGAAGAGATTTCACTGGTGAGCAGAGAGCAGACATGCTGGATGAGGCCAGGGTTCAGACAAAGGCTCCTGTTCAGTGGGAACAGGTACAAGACAGATGGTTTGTTAAACATTGCCAGCATACTTGAACAGTGCCATTGGGCGGTCAGAGCCTGGGTAATGGTCAACAAGGACATTGTGTAGCCGTGTGTTGGCTAATTTCAACCCAGCTAAAGCTATTGCTTATCTTTGTTAGTTTTGCAAAGATTAAGGCTGTTTCTCTGCTTTGAATGCACCACAGCTGCTCCGCAAAGCATTCCTGAAGTTTTGTCTGAATTCCCGCTGCTGAGAGGGGCCCGTAGGACTTGGTACATGCAAAGACTTGTTTTGCTCATAGTTGGAGTTACATCTCCTCAAAAGATCTGGACCACTCTGTACTCTTGCTTCTAGGGGACACTCTAGATGGGTGGTGGCCTTCTTGGTGAAATCTCTCCTGTGGGCTTCAAAGCGCATCTGCTGTTGATTTATTTTTCCTATTACGACTGATTCATTTGCTACTTTTGTGGAAAAGGGTTAATGCCATCGTAAATTCCATCCGGTGAATCATGGGGAGGTGGTGGTGCAAATTAAACATGTTTGCTTTTGAAAGGGGCCCTTGGCTTCTTATCTTTATGTACAGAAGCAAATCGAGCTCAACCTGGCCCATGCGCCCAATGGAAATGCACCTGGCAGTCAGCTGGTGAAGCGGAGGCTCCAACCTACTGCCCCTCTTTGCTGTTCACAAAGGGAGCCTGTGACTGATGCCGTGGGGATACGCCCTGTGGTCGTGCCTACAGACCCAGCGTAAAGGAGGGTATGACCATTATCTGGATACATTAGGAAAAAGAGATGCCTTGATCAATTGGGTATTTCTGACAGTTCAGATTTCTTTATCCTCTTTTATAGGTGATGCATGTCTCACCCCAGCTCTTTGAACAACTGCTGTATTTAGTTTAAGCATATTCTTCTGCCTAAATTAGATGATTTCCAACTATAAAATTAAGATACTGTGCCCAGCAGATAAGTCCTAAAATTAGCCTTTTTTACTGTATCTTCAGAAGCAAAGAAGAAACCAAGAAAGTTTATCCCTCCCTTCAGTCTCTCTCTCTCTCGCTCTCTCGCTCTCTCGCTCTTTCTCGCTCTCTCGCTCTCTCGCTCTCTCTCCTTCTCTCTCTCTCTCTCTCTCTACCTCTCTCTCTCCCGCCCCTTCCTGCTCACACACACACACACACACACACACACACACACACACACACCTAGACCTCAGTGTCTTTACTCAGCATCAGGTGTCATGTAGGATCATTCAGTAACAGCTAAGCACTACTGGTTTAGTGCTCTGAGAATATATCCTGGAGAAATAAAAGCCACTTCATCTCTAAAGAGCTTTCTATTTAGAAACTGCAGAATGAGAGAAACCAATGGGAACTGATGTGCTAAATTTTGTTATCATATTTTTGGAATTCAAGAAAGGAGAAAAGCATGGGATAGGAAAGTCATGCCAAACTATTTTATAACATTAAAAAAAGTTATAATATTTTATAACTTTATACATCTCCTCAAGTGCAAAGAAATGAAATAATGATACCCAGGCCATGGCACGTCGTGTTCACACAAGGCCCTTCTCTTGATTTACTTTATTGTTTCCCCTTGATCTTCCATCTGTGTTCCGGCTCCCAAACCACTCACTACATAGGCACCTACCTGAATGTTTCACATGCAGTGTGGAACATGTGCAGATCCCTGAAGGATGTAGTGCCATCTCTGCTGACAGTCATGTTTTGGGGAGTGGAAGTGCTTTCTTTGATTCATGTCAACTTCTTTTCTTTGATTCCTCTAGTAAAGAATTGCTTTTTGTGTGTGTGGTTGACATTGTCTACTTAATCTAATTATAAAGTTTATGGGTGTATAGAATTTCATGCCCACCTTTGTCATCTCACTTTTCAAAGAATTTGATTTTAGTAGGGGGTTAGTCTGTTTCATTGATTTCTGATTTTACTTCTTTTACATCTTTCCTTCTTGTTGCTTTGATTTTATTTTCTCTTTTTTCATAATATTTTTAATTATGCCCTTAGGTCTTTGGTTTCAATATTAATGTATTCAAAATTATGCAAAACTTTAAGTGCTACATTAGCTGTGGGCCACAAAAGTTGTCATTTGACACTTTCATTCTTGTTCATTTCTAAATATTTTGTAATATACTTAAAATTTCCTCTTAATTCCAATGACTATGTAATGTATGTTATATATCATTTTTTATGGGCCAAGGAGATATTTAAAACTTACTCACTGTTCTTATTTCATTATGATCAGAAAGTACAATCTGTATATATGGATTATTTGGTATTTATTGAAGCTTCCTTTGTTCTATGAGAATTTAAAATGAATACTCTGTGGGTTTATGTTCAATATATATATCTATTATATCAGTGCTGTCCAATAGAAATATAATGGAAGCCACATATATAATTTTATATATTTTCTAGCAATCATATTAAAGTAAAAATACACAGATGAAATTAATTATATATTTTATTTAAATCAGTATATCCAAAATAGCATAATTTCTACATATAATCAATATGAAAGTATTAATGAGATATATTTTTTTCCTAAAAAAGTTAAGTAATAGAAATCTAGGTTGAATTTTACATTTAGTGTGCATCTCAATATAAATACTAAATTCACATCAGATACACTCGATCTATATTTAGATTTCATCTTACAATTAAAATAATAGATTCACATACCCAATTTGTTCCAGAGACACTTAAAAGTTTCCCAATACCTGAATCAGGTACAGTAGCCCCCTATTATTCACAGTTTCACTTTTTGCAGTTTCAGTTCCCACAGTCAGCCACAGTCTAAAAATACTTAATACTATTAAGCACTTGAAAGGTTGTGGCTATTAATCACTTCTAAGATTGCTGGCTCAAACTGAGATGTGCTGTGATTATAAAATACACACTAGATTTTGATGATTTTATATGCAAGAAAGTAAAAATATTATTAATATTTTTATTTCGGTTACATGCTAATATGTTTGAATATATTAAATAAAATAGTAAAATTAATTTTGTCTATTTCTTTTTAAGATTAATTATATTTTAGAGTTTGACTCTAAATTTCTCTATATCTATCACTCTATATTTATCAAATTCACTCTATATTTACCAAATATTATTTTTTAGTATCATTAACAAATATTATTTGTTCAATTAAAAGAAAATAACGTCAAACTTTTTTAGTGCAAACTGTACTTGGAACGCTTGCTTTGTTAGTCTGGTGATAATTTTTGTGGCGGCAAAATGATTTCTGCTATTAAAGGTATAACTTGTTAACTTTCCCCATTGAGACTGCACTCAAAACCCAACATTTCAAAACTGCTTAACATAAACAAAAATACTAGAAATAAAAAATCATAGTGAAAAATGTCCTTGGTTCTTTTTACTTTCATGAGAAAAGACAGCAGTGGTCACAGGGTCATGATTCGATCCGTGGCTTTACAGGCAGACTCCGTGGTCCCCGACGCGGCGTGGGTCCCCTCTGTCCTGGCAGCACAGGGACAGAGGCCACAGCACAGCACACTCGGCGGGCGGCGTTCAAAGGATCACACAGCAATTACTCTCCCCCATTTTCTCCCGATTCCTCTGACCGTGAAAGTTTGGCTCCAGCAGCATTTCACTGGCCACCAAATGCATCACTGTTGTTTTACCAAAAGGAAGTTTTAATGCTCCTAATGTGACATTTCCATGTAGAAACCATCCTTGATAAATAAGGCGTGGAATGTTTGGACTGTTGACCTGCTCTTCTTCCCAGTCCATTGGCGGGTTGTCATACACGTGCTTTGCAATGTCTAAGGCAGAATCATTAGGAGAAAACAGGAACTCTTTTGTCTTCCTGCTTACCAAGATGAGGTGCAAATTTATCATATCCGCCGGGACATTACTGGACATCTTGCTGATGGAGACAGACCCAGATGTTCACGCCAAAAAAAAAAGGAAAAAAAATGACAAAGAACATGTCATTTGCAAAGGCTTCTTAGAAACCTATGGTGATACTCAAGTTATTTCAAAAAAAAAAAAATTGTACCCATTCAATGGCTTATTCACTTGGGAAAAGGTACTGACCACATTCTATGAGCTAGACACTGCTTCTAAAATTCACCATTTCTTTGCAATTGTAAGGTTATTTTTGTGAGCAGAGATAGCCGGTAAGCAATAAAAATAAGAAATAGTGAATTTTAGTGCACGCTCAAAGCCAATGAGTGCTATGGAAATAAAAAAAGAGGGAATGAAGGAGGTATGGGCAAATGGACTACCACTGTAAATTGGGTGTTTTCATTAAGACATTGATATTGAAGCAACAACATGGAAGAGGTGAGGCTGTAAACCATACTGGGAAGAGATCATTCCAGATGGACTAGAGGCTGGTGGTACTAGAGCAGATGAAGGGGTGAGGGGAAAATGATCTCAGTAGGATAGTGGAGCTGAGCATATAGGAATTTTTACTTTAATCTCAGTGAGATTGGAATGTCATTGGTAAATGTGGAAGTTGGGTGTGACTTAAATCACCTTACATTTTTAGAGGATGACTGCCTGCTTTATTGAAAATAGACTGTAGACAGGCAAGGGCAAAAACAAAGGAGCCATTGAGGATGTTCCTGTAATAACGCAGGAACAAGGTAATGGTGGAGCACATTGGAAATACTGGGGGTAGTAGGCAGTGGCAGAATTCTATATGTACTTTTGAGGTTGCACTAACAGGATATCTTGATGCATTGATTATGTGAGGTATAAAAAAAAGAGTCAAGGATGCCCAGCTTTTGACCTAAGCACCTGGAAGGATATAACTATTGAACACCCACTTTTTGTACCAGACAGAATATGCATGAAATATGGAAATCTAAATGCCTCCTGAGCTGAAGGAGACCAAGCAAAGTGGCAAGAAAGACACATGTATATGAAAACACACAGCACTTCGTATGATAATACCAGTGTGAAGACAGAGAAAGACCTCTCTAATGTGTCTGTCAGGGGCAGGCAACGGAAGTTTCAACTAGGTTATTTGAGGATGTATAAAAATTCATCAGATCAAAAGAACTAAAAAGGCGTTGTAAGGTCAAGAAATAGCATGTGCAATGCCCAATGTTAACAAAGAAGGTAAGTTATTTGGACACTTTCAAGTAGACCATGAATGGTGGGTGACCTGTGGGAGGAAGCTCATTGTGAAAAGAGAATCAGAATGGGGCCTGCCCACGACAATGTGTGCACAGCTAAGGAGCTTGGACCTTTTGCAGGCAGTGGTAAGCAATCATATTTCTAGGTAGAACAGTACATGGTCAATTTGTGTTTTTAAAGGATAAGTCATATAACTATGAATAATTGACTGGAGAATGAATAAATTAAAAATATATAGAGGAGTTAGGAAGCTATTAAAATTTCTCAAGGTTTTGCTGACAATTGAGAGTAAAGGAAGGACTGATTGAAAAGATTTTTGGGTTTGATTCATAGGAATTGGTGACCAACTGAAAGATAGGCTTTCCTATATGGAAGAAAGAGAATAAAAACAATCCTCTGGTTTTTGGTTTGGGAGCTGTTGGGATATTGTCATTAATCAAGATGGGAAAAACAGAAGGGAGAGAAACGTGTTTCAAGTATGCAAAGTTTCTTCATTTGGGTTCCCCAAAAACTAATTCTGAAAGAAGGATTCATTTGTAAGTAGTATATTTGGAAGGTCACTTTGTGAAAACATTGTAGGTAAGTGGGGAAACAAGATGGAGAAAGGAAGGCACAAACGTAGAATTGTACAGGTTATTGTTGGGGTTGGGGAGCAATGTTGTCACCCCTGCTGGGACCTCTGAGAGAAACAAAGAACATGCATCAGAATTGTTCCACCTAGGGAGCTGGGCATGTATTCACAAATTATCAAGGAGCCATTGATTCCTGACTTCCTCTGATTCAGGAGGCCTAAGAAAGCCTTCAGGAAGAAAGAAAGGTGTCCCCCAGGAGGAAGCTCTTGGTATCTTGTGCAGGTCATTGGAAACCCAAGTGTCAAGGGGATACACGTGGGACACTGACAACATCACCTAAAAGGTGCCAGTTGAAACATATCTGCATGTGGAAATGCCACTATAGACACAAAAATCACAAATATGAAGTTCTAAAGAGAAGTCAGGCAGGAGACAGTTCTTTGGGGACTCCAATATATTTGGTTTATATTAGCATAAGCCTTTTCAAAGTGGTTCCTTTTCCAAATATCCCTTCCAATGAAGAGAGCTTCATTTGTAAGAGTTATTAGTATGTGCCTCCTTTACCTCTCCCCAGCAGCAGCAACCAGGGTAAGGCTGGATTGAACTTGTGTGTCAACTCTCTACCCTTGATAAAATTCCACTCTATTGGACTAGAAGCCATGGGATTTTATTCCTGCCTCTTCTGAGAGGAATATTTTTCTAAAATTTCATTTCTTAAAAGCCATTTCACTCTATTAAATAAATGGGTGTTCCAGTGATTGAGTCTAGCTTTCTAAAGAGTAAACATAAATTATCATGGACCAGTGTTATGAGTATTTCTAAATTTGAGCTGGCATCTTAGCTTTAAAAGAAAAGCTACAGGCTCTATTATGAGAGTGGGGGGACAAAGAAAATTGGGAAACTCCTATGTCTTTTGTGGCAGGACCAGCAAGATAGGAGAAGGCTTACAAATGGAGTACTGAGTGGAGGTAAGCACTCCTATATGTTTCCATTTGGGCCTTCTTTGTCCAGCCCTACTGATCAGCTGCTGCCCTGTACAGAAGCTTTCAAAGTATTTTAGGCATACACATTAAACTACCAGTCTGTGTCCATAAGCTTTCATATGACTAAGAACTATCTTCTAAAGATTATGAATAGAGCCTTGGAACTATCTTTAAATCAAATTTCATCTCTGTCCCGTTCATAGTGAGCCCTTGCATGGATTATTTGGCCTTTCAAAGTCTCAATTTTCTCATCTGTGCAATGGTAATTAGACTCACTTCACAATTTTTTCAGGATTGGGTGGGATAGAGAATAAGAAACTGCCGTGAATGCTGAAAAGCTTTCAATAGTATTAAAGATTTGGTCTAGAATGACTCACTGTTATCACATCTCTGGATAATTCTTAACCTTCTTGTTGGTTTAGTTGTAGTACATAGATAATAGCCTGAAGGCCTGCAGTATGAAAGGCAAACATCCACCTCTGGGGTCCCTTAGCACATGGCTCAGGGTAACTCAGACACTAGAGGTCCCACTGGATTCTGTCTTTCAACATAAGCACTGGCCCATAGAGAGACCTCAAGTTCTAGATCCATTTGGACTTCTCACAACCGTATGATCTTAGGTGGGTTATTTCATCTCCCTGTATGTGGAAAATATATGAATTGAACATAACTCCTCAACCTCAATGCTTCCACGACCTGCACTTAAGACTTGGGCCTTGACTAACCCATATTCCCATTACTCTAGTTGACCAAGAAACAGATGTGATGGAAGATTCATGAGCCATTATCTTTCTAATGAGTGCTGAGTGCCCATCCTTAGAAGCATTCCAGTTTTCTCAACAGATGACTCTAAGACTCTCACCTCCAACATTCCCCTTTTAGGCTCTCTAGTTTGGGCTCTCCTGGGTAGGCTTTGAAGAGGTTAGAAGAAACAAGCACCCTATGGGGATGCCATGTCCCAATCTCAACAGGAGATCCTTTAAATTAAGCTAGAGTCAGCTTCATTTTCATTTTAGGGTGATAATCTGTTCCAGACTGATAATCAAAGAAAATGGGTTAAGAATTCAACATTTCCATTCAATTCACATCCTCGAGGGCAAGTACTGTGCTGGACACTGGAAGGAAGGAATGAAGTTGAACACTGTTAAAGAAAGCA
This sequence comes from Pteropus alecto, assembly GCF_000325575.1. Classification (NCBI taxonomy): domain Eukaryota; kingdom Metazoa; phylum Chordata; class Mammalia; order Chiroptera; family Pteropodidae; genus Pteropus; species Pteropus alecto. The sequence continues at coordinate 677,445 of NW_006442491.1, read as the reverse complement.
TGTTTTAAAAATAAATATTATTTAGGATATGGCTAACAGATGCACACTCCCTATATATGTCTCTTTTTTTAATCATTCTACCTTCAATTTTAAGACATATTTCCTCTAACCCACCTCCCACCTTGGCCCAGGAGAGCATATGCCATGTAGAATGATGGTGATTCTGTCAAGCACGATGAGTCAGGGACATATGGTGTCCTTAAGCTCTCTGTTTACTCTTGTACCTGGGTAGATTAGTCAGCCAGAGGCACAGAATAAGCCTGAATGCCATCTGGCTATTCCCTGGTACAGACCGAAGGTGACAGGTCAGCCCTACATACCTTGATAGCTAGGTGAGGGCTTGAACTATTCAAAGTGGAAACTTTAAGCTGCAGCACTGAACAAAAGGCAAGGCTCCTGTTGCACACAGGACTGTCCTGTCAGACAGTCCTTTCTCTCTAAACATGGGGAGCACTGCATTCTGGATAAAGAAGACTGGCCTTGAGTGGTTTGGGATCTGGTTTATTCAGGGATCCCATATGAACCTCTTCCTGTCTCTAAGACACTAGGTAGCTACTATCACTCCTTCCCCTGCTGTTCTGCAGGCCTCAGGAGTTGATGTAAGAGGTGTAGGTATTCTGCATTTAAAGCTGGTACTTCATCAGTGGAAAGATTCTAGACTTTGGCCTTGTGTCTGCCTGCTTTTAAGCTCTGGTTTTGAGATCTTGGGTAACTTTTTTAACCTCCCTAAGTCTCCCTTTCTTCTTCTGTTGGATGACAATCCTCACAAGGCTGTTGCCTAGGATAAATTTATCTAAGATAATCTGTATAAAGCACCTGGACTTAGAAGGAGTGCAATAAAAGTTAGTGCCCTTCCCCCCTCACTGGGTTATCTGATTATAGTCCTCTCTGCCAGAGATTCCTTGGTGAACAGAAAGCTATTATGTAATTTGCCTGTAATCTTCATGATGAAATAAAATTCTCATCAAATTCCCCTTTTAGGCTCTCCAGTAGTGTTAATGTCTTATTGGCATGTCTAGGCCACAAAAATAATGATGCAATGAAATAAAGTTGAAGTTAATGGCTGAAGGAAGAGATTAGCAGATCACAGTGTGAAGAGAGATAGATTGGCACTTAGGGGGCCTGAACCCTTCTCCATGAAGAGTAAAATTGCACCCAACTCTCTGGGGAGGTGCTGGGATTTGTGGGCCTCCAAGATATATGCTTTGGGCAAAACTCTCTCCAGTGTCCAGCATCCCAGGTTTACTTCTCTCTAATCCATCAGAAATGATCGTGCTTCCCTGCCCACCAGCCCCAGAAAGAGCCCCACTCAGCAATAGATTTCATAACCAATTATATTTGGGGAGGTTTTCATTGTTAATCTTAGGACAAAATATTAAGTTATAAGTTACAAAGTTCCAAATTATAGAGGCATCTCCACTAGATTTCTACTGGATCATTGAGTTTTGTTATAGAATTTGTATTTGTTTCTGAGAAGAGGTATGTCTTAAAAAAATAAAAATCTTCTGCTTGGAATACTGTCCCATTGGCAGCCATCGGTGGATGGTTCATGCAAGCTCCTAGGTGATCATGCAAGCTCCTCGGTGCTATTTCTACCACAGAACTTCCCCAGCCCTGTTATGAGGAAATTGTGACAACATCTGGCCAACTTCAGAGAAATCAATGAGGGCTAAAGGGTAGACTTTGTCGCCCATGGTATTCCAATGAATATTTTCAGGCTTAAGGAACTGACTGTCTAAAAATCAAATTCATTGATTTTTCCAAAGGGCAAGCAGATGGCCCCATTAAAAAAGGTCTTGATGGATTTCCAACACTCACTCTTTATTCCTTATGTTGAACAACTGCTCTTCTGGAGGCTGAAAAGAAAAATAAAATAAAACCATAAGGTTGGCTACTGTAGAATACGCAGATGGCAGAGGGTATTTTTCTGTAGAAAAAGCTGACCAGTTATAGAAAGCCAAACTTTGTGCCCTGAGTTCAGCCATCTCTGTGAGCTCCCATTCCTAGTGGACCTTCTGGCTCTGACTTGTGGCATGTGTTTCCATACTATAAACGTTTGTTGTGACCAGGATTGCTCTGTCTAAGCAAAATGAGAGTGGTCTCAATGTTCAAAATGACAACAAAGCTGGAGGAGTGCCACGTTGCATAAGCACAGCCTTTTCTTACATGTGCAAAGTGGGAACAATGAACAGGTGCAAAAAGACAGGGCTTGAGTCAAGAGGAGTGGGTTCCAGCCCTGGCCAGATAGCTTTTGAGATGAGTTGATCTCTTTTGAGATGGTCACGCCACTTAATCTTTCTGCTGCTCATTTTTTCATCCATAGAATGGAAAAATGATGACCATGTTGGCAGTGGGCTCAGTGCATGTTA
>NW_006442491.1:644153-674851 GCF_000325575.1 Pteropus alecto | reverse complement strand
TTGACTTGCTCTTATGAAAGAATAAAAAAAGGAAGTTGAGGAAGTGCAAATTCAATGACAGTGTCTCCTGCTCAAGATCCCAGGGCACTTTGCCATGTCACATGAGGGCAGAGATTTCATTTTTGGTTGTGTTCTTGAGCCCTAATGACTATATCCCGAAGAGAATATAAAATCTGAGAAATTAAAATCTGGACCATTGCTCTATTCTGGAGAAATCACCATTAATGAGGAAAATCTACATTTGAGTTGGGGGCAAGGACTTTTGTCTTTGCTAGTCCCCAGCACAAGTCTTGGAGAAAAATGATGTTGGTGGTTACTTTTTCAGCACAAACCCCTTGCCTCTCAAACCATCCAGATTCTTCCTGAATTTTTCTTCCAAGGAAGACAACCCAACACATAAACACAATTACTCTTTGGGTCTAATTGTTGTCCAAATTAGCCCTACTTTTACACACAAAGATAAATTGTGCCCTTCAAAAAGTACTGGGGTTATGTAGAGCTTTGAACTCTCTTTGTAGCTGGTTTTTAATCCTCACATTGATATTTTTGGTGATTGTACTACCAATGCCATATGCCCCTGCCCTAATATCCTTAAGAGGTCCAAAGCCACAGACAAATAGAATCAGGGAGCTAAAAGGACCATAGAAAATCTGTAATTCATTAATTTGTTAATTAATTAAGGGGAAACATTTCTGTAAGAGTGTGGTTTAGCTGAGCCTTCAGCATAGGTATTGCAGTAGGACCTCTCTTGCTGTGTGACATTAGGCAGCCTCCCAACTTCTCCGAACATGTGTTTCCTCATCTATAAATACAGAAATAATACCTAATAACATCTATTTTGTCTATACTTTGAGGGTGTTAAGATTTGGCCAAAAAAATAAAGTAAAATAAATAGACCTGAAGGCATTTTGAAAAATACTACAGCCTACAAGATATTATAACAATAAATTGCCATGATTGTTATGTCCAAGGAGCACTACCTGGCAGATGACATATTTCTTTATCTACTGGTTAATTTCTGCTCAGCATCTTCGAATATATTTGCACCTAAAAGTCACCCTGAATCAGTATATGGATGTCTATTATAAAATTATTTCAACTTTTCTATTTGTTTGAAATATTTCATGATAAATTATTGAGAGACTTTTAAAAATTACCTTAACTGAAAACTGCAATCTTATAATGCAATGAATGAATTTAGAATCTTCATTTTTAAGGGGGAAAATGACAGCATTATTAAAATGCAAAACAAAGTGAAAAAAGAGTTATAAATTCTGACCCAGTGAAACATGTTATAATCCAGAATATTCATTACTCTTATTTATAATAGCACATTATTCTCCCCTCACACAAAAGAAAACAAAAAAGGTTTGAATTTGTTATAGCATGTTACTCTGAAGGAATGCTCTACACTCCTTAAAACAGTAGGTAAAAAGATAATATAGCAACTTTATGCCTATTATAATGCTAAGAAAAACAAGCTAAAGAGAAGCAAATTTTTATATACTTATTACAACAATGTTAAATAAAAAGAATAACAGAAAAACTAGAAATAGAGGCATCTAAAAGATTGATGATTTGCTAACGAGGTTAGGATTACAGGAAGACTTTCTCTTTCTTTTATGCAAATTTTTCCTTTGATGTGGTTATATGATATTTATTTTTTAAAATTAAAAAAAGATTTACATTATTTTCATTTAGTGAATTTTTTTTTAATTTTGAAAAAAATAAATGGAGGTTATTATACCCAGGGCTCTCCACTTGGCACTGTTGGCAAGAGTAACTGTGCTTTGAAAGAAGACCTAGTTGGGTTGCCAAATGCATTGTTCAACTGTGGGCGCAGCAATGACTTTGAACACAATAGTTACCAAGTTAAGGAGCGCTTCTTGGGCAGTCCCACTCAGCCCTAATTCAAGTCCATTGTTGTGTCCAATATTTCTGCAAGGAGCCCACGTCGCCAAGCTTTGAAGTTGGGTTCACGGAGCCTATTTTCTCAGAGCATGAAGTTTGTGTTGGAGACCACAGACTTGGGGGTGAGGGATGAAATGTTTCAAAATGGTCCCAAAGATCAACATGGTCCTCCAGAAATGTACCAGGAGAGCTGGAGGCAAAGGCTGGGATGTTACCAACAAGGATTATTGGGTACAGACAGAGCATTTATTTTACAAAACAAGCCAGTGATCAAGCCAGCTTTTGGTGAACCAGCACTTTGGTTCCACTTAAAATGCCTTTTACAAAAGAGGCATAATTGCCCTTTGTTCTTAGGCAGCAGGAGCCAGGGTCACATCTCAGAAGGTCACATCTAAAGCTCCTGGTTTTTCAACCAGGGCTGGACAAGACTGAGAGGTCAGAATTTAAGAGCAGTAGTGTGCTGTGTACTCTTTCAAGGCTGCAGACCTGGAATTCTGCCCCTGTCCTGTTCCTGGGTTGCCAGTGGCCTCAAAGTCCCAGAGTTTCAGCTCTGGCCCTGGCCCTCCTGGGGCAGGGCCCTAGCTATCCATTTTGTTTTAAGAGGATATTAGATTCTTTCCAGGGAACTTAGCTCAATGAGTCAGAAACAATACTTTTTGAAGACCTTCCGTATATAAGAAGCTTAGGTGGTAAATATGGACAAGATACATTCTGGCCCGCAAGGAATTCACAGAGGCATAAGCCATGCAATAATAATAATAATTACTGTTTTTTAGGCCTTACTCCTTGCCCTAAAATAACTCATTTAATCCCCACAACAATTCTATAACATGGGTTCTATTATCGTGTACATTTTATAAAGAAGAAAACTGAGGCACAAAGAAACATGCATAAACAGCCTGGCTCCAGAGCCTGCAGTCTCGACCTCCCATCCCCATCCCAAGGCTGTCTTTCACACAGTAACAGGTATTATGAGGCTGAGTAACCTTTCCAGATGTTTTGGAAGTTTGCTGCTCCAATGTGGACTTTTCAGCATTGCCAGACTAAAGATTCAGAGAATACAACTTCTCATTTATTTATTTCAAAATCCGTGAGGAACATTATATAAAAATATTACTTTTTCATTATAAAACAACATAGACTACAAAATTTTTTCTTAATCAAAGAAAGAACATCTTTCTGTAATCTCATAGCCCTAATCCAGCGATATTTTGGCTGCTTCTTCACCTTTATTCCCACATATTTAACAATTGCAGTAATATGGCATATAACAATTTGCCTCCCTTGTGTTCCTGTCACTTAAATTTATAGCAGTTACAAAGTCGCTAAATAGTTTTTATGTTTATCACATTAGTGTATTCCTTCCAGTGGAATCAACTTGACCATTATCCTATTTCTGAAAACATTCTTTATTGTAAATAACTTTGTGATGGACATCTCTGGGTCTAAAGCATATTTTATATAATACATTGTTTTCCAAGCTTGAATTATCAGAGGTGAATTTACAGAATTAAAAGGTAAAAACACTTATAAAATTTTTTGATATCTGTTATGCATTATCTCCCAAATTGTACTACAAGGCTGAACGTTTTACTTGTCAACATTTGTCGAGCAGAATTTTGAAAAAGGAATTAAGTATGTGGATGGCCAGGAGTATAAGATGAGTCCAAGCTGAAGGAAGGGAGATCTTATAGAGAGAGGGAAGTTCATGGAACCCCTAGGATTGGGCAGGATGGCCTGAGAGACAAGCTGAGGGAGGCCGAAAGACTTCCTCTCATGCAATGTTGAAGAACATGGACTTGATTCTGGAGATAATGGTGACCCCTTCTGAGGTGCCAAAAAGAGACTGTAGGGTCAGATATGCAGGTATGAAGAAATCTATGGAAGGAAGCAGCTGATAGGAGGGGTAGTGATGAGAAAGCTATGCACACAGAAGGCCAACAGAGGAGCAGATGAGGGATGTGGGATTGTAAGACTTGAATGTAACTGATCGGGAAGGAGAAATTCAGATGTGACTGGACTTGATGTCACCCACTTAAAAAAGGCACACAAAAGAAAGGGAAAGCTTAAAGACAAGTATGGAAGAAGGTAATTAATTTAGCTTGAACTTGAGGCACGAGAGTGTCTATCGGGAGGACTATTGGAGAACTGTACATAAGGATCTGAGCCCAGGGGTAGGGTCTGGGGAAGGAGCTAGACTTGAACACCCTCCCAGGGCTAAGTTGAAGCTCCATGAGTGAGGTGACCACCCAGGGAGAGGTGCTAAAGGAGACAGAAGAGAAAAGACTGACAGAAATGTAGACATTTGATGAAAAAATAGATGGTAAGGATTCAGAAAATAAGGAGTCGTCTGAAAAATGTGAAGAGAATATAACATGGTGCAGCCAAGTCACAGGAGAATTTTTAAAATATGTTTAAAAAAATATCTCTTATGACCTTAGGAGAAATTTTTTTAAAGGTGATGGGGGCAATGGGGAAAGGGATTAAACAGAAATATTGCAGAGATCAGGTACCATCCCAGGACAAACACTATTTGATAATGACCCCATGACTCTGACTCTCAGTTTTTTCATCGATAAAACGGAAAATGTTATTCTGTCATTACAAAGTTTTTGAGAAGTATGGTTGAACAAAAAAATTATAAGCGTCAAAATTGCCTGTAAGCCAGCATTCCCAAAAGTGTATTTTGTGGAACATTCCTTGAGATGTGAGTTGTGAGATGATGAATTTTCATGGTCTGAGAGAACTAGAATATGTTAGAAAATATTAATCAGGTTTCTTTGCTACAATTCCTCTGACCTTTAATGGACTCACATGCAGACTGAGTTTCCGAGAGAAGTGTACAGTATTTCCCAAACATATTAGGCCATGAAACACTTTTCACAAAGTACCTGGAGGGATCAGTGCCTGCAAAATTCACCTTGGGAAACCAGTACATTGGGTACAATGATTCCCACTTTACCAAGCTGGGAGGATTGAGTGTGATAATATGTGCAGGTCCCTGGGAGAATTGGTGATCAGTCATCGTTAGTTTCTTTTCCACACCAGATAATGGAAGCAAGGGAGTCATTCTAGAAAACTGAAGCTAAAATGCATAAAAGAAATCTTAAGAGACACGCTGAGACCGTAGCTTCATAGTCTTTTCTGAGAAGTAGCTATGAAGGGGTTCAAGTGCCAGATTCGTGACTTTCCAACTATATAATCTGGCAGTAGTTACTTAACCTCTCTGAGAAATGATGCAAGAATGAAATCAAATAATCTAGTGTGTGCTGTTAGTTACCTCCTACTGTATAACGAATTACCCTAAAACTGAGTGGCTTGATCAACACATATTTATTATCTCACAGTTTCTTTTGGTAGAAAACCAGGCCTGGCTTAGCTGGATTCTCGGCTTCAGGGTCTCTTATAAGACTGAAATTGTTGTTCAGGACTAGGGTCTCATCTGAAAGCTTGACTGGAAAAGGATCCACTGCCAAGCTCACATACGTTGTTGTTTGTGGGATTCAATTTCTTGAGGACCTGAATTCCTCTCTGGCTGTTGGCCAGAGGTCATCCTCAGTTCCTTACATGGCAGCTTGCTCAGTCAAAGCAGGAAGAGGGAGAGACCACAAGCAGAAAGTCACAATCATTTGTAACTTTATCTTGGAAAAGTCATCTCACTGTGCCCATTACTATTTGTCAGAAGCACATTACTTAAGAGGAAGAGATCACAAACTGCCGTGAATACCAGGAGGTGGGGCCACTGGAGGTCATCTTAGAGACTGTATGCCACATAAAGAGAAGCATTTTTATAGTGCCAAGTTCCTATATAATGGTTAGTTATTCCTAGTCTTTTTCAAAATTCCTTCAAAAATTGATTAGTCAATAATAACAGCTGATTACCACCTTAGAGAACCAAAACATTTAGAAAATATGGCAATGGAGCAAGAAAAAAGAAAATAAAAAATAGAATACAAGATTCATCAGTGGACAGTTGCGTTATAAAACACCCTGAAATGATTTTAGATCATGAAGGACCCAGAAAGTCACTGCTTCATAGTTTTTATCTTCATAAACCAAAGTTCTTAGAATTACACAACTATTTATCTCTTTTTGAATGGCAAAGATAATGATAATTCATCATTTTAAGCATTTTACACATAGTAATTCATTTACTCCTCAGAATAACCTTGTGAATTAGATTCTATTATCCCAATTTTACCAAAGAGGAAATTCAGGCACAAAGAGGTCACAGACTGGGTCAATCATTCTGTAGCTTGTGAGTGGCAGACTGGGGATCCTAACAATTTCCAAGACCCTACACTCCATTTAACCTTTATGGTTTATAGCGTTCTAAGAGTAGGGATATATTGTCTCTTGTGGCTCAGTGGGAATTAATTAAGGAGAAACTAGCCTCCAGATAAATACTAGAGATTTGACGTGAGGGATGAATGGGAGTTAGGAGGACAACAGATAGATTCACTCGCACCTGGTTTTGACTTTGTCCTTGCATCCATTCAGCATATCTGCAGGTGTCTGTTGGCTAAGGCCAGCTGGGGTCCTGCTAAAAATTAGAGGGAATTAGGATCCTAGTTACCCTCAGTAAGCTCAGATGGATTTCTTGGCCTTTCTGAATCCCAAGGTAAAAAAAATAAGATACTGAAACTAAAGAAACTCTAAGAGCTTTTCCTATGGTCAAGAGGCCACAAGTAAATAGTCCTGAGTGACCTTCAGAGGTAGAGTAGGGTAAGGAGCTCTGCCCCAATCTGTAGGGATCACAATGGACCATTTTACAGATTGATGATTTGTATAAGTGTAGCACAAAGCTTGGAAACCTGACGACACACATGCATGTTTCTAAGCCTGGGCAAGACAGGGCCCCACAACATGATAAGCTTTCGGAAACAATATAAGATCAAATATATTATCATGGGGTACCTGGTAGACTCTGGTGGTCCCCTTGCCTTCTCCAACCTTACTGAGCCTCAGTATCATTCTATGTGAAGAGGATTATCACACAAATTTGGCTGGTTTGCTTTGAGCACTGATACAAGGTATATGACATGCTTTGGTATTGATCCTTCATTTCTGAAGCATTTCTGCAAGAATTCTCAAAGACGCTCTTGTCTTGCCTTGCCCAGCCAGATAAGTAAGTGTTTTTACTTCCTTCCTAGCATCCCTAGGTGACAATACTTTAGTTCATTCAAGATTCCTAGAGGTAACTACAAGCATGGCCTGGCCCCTTGGAATCTAAGCTACTTGCCAGCTTCTCCAACAAAGTAGAGGCTGAAAACTTGATTGGCTGGCTCAGTGCCAACCATCCTATACTATGCCTCTATTGCATCTTAGGACTGGTTGTTAAAGGTAGACATTTGTAGTAAACCCTTTGTGTGCTGGGTTTCTAAATCTCCCATTCACACATGCCACTGGTTCTTGTCCCTGAAGTAGACTCCTGGATTGGGATCCCCACCTGTTTCTTCTTGTTTTTGTTGTTGTTGTTGTTGTTTTGTTTTTTGTTTTTGTTTTGTTTTGTTTGAGGTAAGTTTGGTTAATAACATATAAATTTCAGATGTACATTATAATTTGATATCTGTATACCCTAGTGTGTGTTCACCACTAAAAGTCTAGCTTCATTGTTACCATATATTTGCAAACTGAAAAAAGGAGGTCAAACATATGCTCCTTCTTGTCTTGCTGTTCCATTTCTAGCTTCTGGTGCTCAGAGTTGACCCCCATTGAATATTTCATAATTGTGGCTCAAAAAAATCAGTCTCAGACCAAGGAAGGGTCTTAAAGCACAGATATCATGTCTAATTCCTTAGTACGAGAATCTTCTCTAAAGCCAGCCAGCTCGCACACCTGTGTTGAGCTCCCATTATACCCTAGGCACTGCAGTTAGTCAGGAAATTCAAAAATTAATAAAACTTCAAGAAACTAATTTTCCAGTGCACATAAACGTACGTACATTATACAAAGTGACTGTTCCTCCTAGAGGCTATTCATCCAAACTGTGCTCCAACATCAACATGATGGACCTTCTTACTTTGTGATATGGTTTAGTCCATCACCAGATGTTTGTACTTGCTAAAATGTTCTTTCTAATTTGAGCCTATTTCTCTTCCCTTCTACCTTTACCTATTGGATTTATAATTACTTTTTATTAGTTTCAATTACTTTAGTTTATAATTACTTTTTATATAATTTATAAAATGATCCCCCTAATTGCTCCCTTCCTCCCCTGACCCTCCACCTAGCCAACATATTAATGCTAACTGCATTCCCTATGCCATGCTCCCCATCTCTGTGACCATCCATCAGCTACTAATTTGTACTTCTTTAACACTTCACCCCATTCTCCCAGACCCCCAACCCCCTCTCCTCTGTCCATCTCCAAATTGTCCTCTATCTTTGTGAGTCTGTTTTTGATTAGTTTGTTCTTTTTGTTCCTTAGATTCTGCATATAAATGAATTCACATGATACTTATCCCTCTCTGTCTGACTTATTTCACTCAGCATAATAACCTCTAGGTCCATCCATGTCATTGCAAACGGTAGGATTTCATTTTTTTAACGGCTGAGTATTAATCCATTGTATATATGAACCATAACTTCTTTATCCAATCATCTGTTGATGGACATTTAGGTTGCTTCCATATCTTGGTTATCGTAAATTGTGCTGCCATGAATATTGGGATGCATAGATATTTATAAATTATCGTTTTGCTTTTCTTTTTGGAGGTATCACACTACCTGATATTAAACTATACTACAAGCCTACAGTAATCAAAATAGCATGGTACTGGCATAAAAACAGATACATTGATCAATGGAACAGAATAGAGAGCCCAGAAATAAGTCCATGACTATACACTCACTTAATATATGACAAAAAAAGGTAAGAATATACAACGAGGTAAAGACAGTCTCTTCAATAAATAGTGTTGGGAAAAGTGGACAGAAACGTACAAAACAGAGAAACTGGACCACCTTCTTACACCGCATACAAGAATATACTAAAAAAATAGATGTAAGACTTGAAACCACAAAACTTCTAGAAGAAAATATAGCCAGTAAACTCTGTGATATTGCTAACAGTAATTTATTTTTGGATATATCTCTCTGGGCAAGGAAAACAAAAGAAAAAATAAACAAATGGGACTACATCAAACTGCTGTATAAAAGGTTTTTATACAGCAAAGGAAATCATCAACAAAACAAAAAGGCAACCAACTGGGAGAAAGTATTCATCAATGATACATCTGAAAAGAGATTAATGTCTAAAATATATAAAGAACTCATACAACTCAACACCAAAAAAACAAACAATCCAATTAAAAAGTGGACAGAAGACCTAAACAGATACTTCTCCAAAGAGGAAATACAGATGGCCAATGAAAAGATGCTCAAGGTCACTAATCATCAGAGAAATACAAATTAAAACCACAATGAGATATCACTCGACACCTGTCAGAATGACTATCATCAATAAATCAAAGAACAAGTGTTGGCGAGGATGCAGACAAAAGGGAATCTTCATACACTGTTTATGGGATTGCAAATTGTTATAGCCACTATGGAGGTTTCTCAAAAAATTAAAAATAGATTTAGAATTTAAGCTCAAGTCAGTCTGAGATCAGACTCCATTCTAAACAGCTGTATGACCTTGAGGATGTCTTTCAACCTCTCTAAGCCTCAGTTTGTTCAGCTGTAAAATGAAGATAATAGCCATCTGGATATGTTGTATTATATGAGATAACATGTTTCGCCCTATACGAATAAGGAAACTAAGGTTCAGAGTGCTTATGTAATATGTCGATCAGTCAGAGAAGTCATGTAAGCATAAGCTATTTGGTTGTTGCTCAGTCTGTCCTCACTGAAGTTTCTGTCTTCCCATCTCTTGACTTTTACCATGTTGGCTTCTCTGGGGCCATCCTTCCTTTAGGCTCTAGACCTAAATATTAACTGCCCATAGGGCTTCTCCACTTGATGGACCATAGTTACCTTAACATGAATGTGAACATTTTTTTTTCCCCTACAAACTTTTTGTTCCAACCCATCTTCTCCCATTACACCCAAGTCAGATGCCTGGAAGTCATCCGCACCTCCACCTCTCATTCATCTCACAGTCAACCAAGACTCTAGTGCTGCCTCTTGAATGCAGCTCACTCTGCCCTCACTCTTTACCCTCTCTGTCATGGCTTCAGTTCCTGCAGTCTTCATTTCTTACTTAGATTTCTGTAAGTCTCCTAACTACTCTCCTTGCCTTCAGGCAGACCTCCTGAAACTTGTTCTGTCCTGTGCCGAAGCACTATTTCTAAAATCTGTACTCCTTGCTTAAGACCATTTCCTGGCTAATTATTGCCTTAGAGATAACATCCAACTTCCTTAGCACGCAACCCATTTATCTTCTGTCCCTGCTGCCTTTCAAGTCTCCCCCACCATCCTCTGCTTCATCCTCTGCTCCACACTAACTGGATCACTTGAGTTATGAGGATAAGTAGAAAAACAGTGGAGACAATTAGGAGCTCATTAGGGGCTATGCAAATACTTTCTGTCATCTTTACATCTACCTGGGCTGCAGAAATTATTAATGCCTTATGAGTGAAGTGAACAGAGTTCAAATAGATTAAGTCACTTGCTCAAAATTTTCAAAGTCAGGCCTATCTAGCTTCAAAACCTATGCTCTTCATCACCATGCTCTAGGAAACTGGTTGACTGTTCAGTGTGGATCACGTTCTATGTCCTCTCTCTGTCCCACTCCAGGTTGGCTGATTTCTTCAGGTCTTAGTTCAAGGGTTAGCCCTCTGGGAAGCTGTGTCTAGCCTTTGGCCCCCAGGCTGACTCAGATGGCTCATTTCTCTTTTATTTATCATACTTCTTTCACTTGAAGATTTCATCATCTGTAGAATGCATCCTTGGCTTAATATTATCTCTGTAGTAAAACAAAAATTCCACTATGGAAAATGTACACTTCCTCAGTCATATCTCACACTTCACGCAGGCGCACGCACACGTGCACACACACACAATAGCTTCTACGCAAGTTAAGTTCAATCTCTATTAGCCTGTCTCCATTGGTTCAATTTCTAATTCTATTAGGATAAGCCTCTTAGGGAATTACTATCACATTTTGATATGCCAAATGCCTGATACTTGGTAGAAGCTTAATGAATGAAACTTCAGTGAATAAAGAATAAATACCAAGAATAGCAAGCATTTTTTACACACATGCAAAACACCAGTCATTGAGCTAGGTGTTTGGCATGCATTATCTTGTTTTAATTGCTCACAATAAAAACTATGAGATAGAGAGTTTTCTTATCTGCATTTTATGGATATGGAAACAAAAAATCAGAGAGGTTAAGCAAGCCCTTTAGAGTTCCAAAGCTGGAGTGATAAAGTATTGGAATTTTAAACCAGTTTGGCTGATGTCAAAGTTTGAATTTTAACCTTAGGCTGCCTTTCCAAAGAACAAAGACTTTATTGCTCCTCAGAAATGATATTCACTCACTTACCTCCCCTGCTTTCCTGCCTCTACGCCTAGATAAAACCCACCAAGATCATTCTCACCAGTTGCAAACTGGTGTGGCAACTTTGAAAAACAGTTGATCAGTTCCCGAAAATGTTAAACATATACTTGCCATATGACCCAGAAATCTTAATCCTAATTATATACCCAGAAGAAATGAAAACATGTATTTATACAGAAAGCGGGACATGAATGTTTACAATGGCTTTATTTATTACAGCCCCAAACTAAAAACAACAAACAAAACAACATTGTGTGGAACACCCTGCAATGAAATACTATTCAGCAATAGAAAGGAACAGACTACTAATATTTGTGACAACATGGATTGATTTCAAATGCGTTCACTAAGCAAAAGACTCCGGACACAGAAAAGTCACATAAATGTAATTTCATTTATATGACATTCTGGAAAAGGCAAAACTATAAGTATAGAAAACAAATCAGTGATTAACATGGGCTGGGGAGAGTGAAAGGTTTGACTACGAAGGGACACAAAGGAATTTTTTTGGGGTGGAACTGTTCTCTATCTTGATTTTGGTGTTGGTTACATGACTGTATGTATTTGTCAAAACTCCTGAAATTATATAATAAGAAGGACACACTTTAATGTAGATAAATTATACATTGATAAAAAGTGTATTCCTGAATAGTGCAACCAATCGTGGAGGAAAAATCAGGTGACAATTAGTTGAACTTTTATCAACATACAGGTAGATTTTCTATTTACAACTATTCTACCTATATAGCTAGTTGCCTTTGACATAGATTTTAGGAGGCATCTAAAGTTCAGAAATAATAAAAGGTAGAGGAAATTCTCTTAGAACCAGGGAATATACGAGGTAATTTTGTGATGCTCAGCATAGACTTTAATCATATAAAGGTCCATTTTGTTAGATCTCTTCTGCCCCTGAGACTATGTGTCAGTCACCCCCTTACAATCAGTAAACCTGGAAGTGGATTGAGCATCTCTTCTATTTCTTTACCCAAGCAGAATGAGAAAATATTAGGACAGCTGTCATATTGAGAGAACAGAGACATCTATCTATGTGGATGTCTTCTAGCCAATTTTCTCCTTTAGGAATTTACCAGTCAATGGAGAATTAATGCAGAGTCTGGGCTTCCATTTCCCCAAACTGAGCACCAGATATAGGGCCTCTCTTGGTGTCTAAGACCCACCTTAGCAGTGGACCTTACCCATTCATGTATCCTGGCTTGGTCTCTCTCTGTCTGAAGTGGAGAACCAGCAATGCCCAGACAATCAAAGTCAAATGCACAGTTGCTGTGCTCAGGACATATTTACCTGGCTTCATTCCATCAAGAAAATATTTGCACCCGATTTTTCATTCTTAGAGAATTCTAGACTTGTACTTGGAAAACTTGGAAAACAGGGAATTATACCTTCAGAGGCCTCTTCCTTTTCAAGCTTTTACAGAAGTAACTGCCCTTTATGATTAAACTCAACATCAGCAATGAAGGAGATGGGAGAGATGGTTGTTGTGCAACCAAAGTCATGTCTTGGGCAGGACATGGCTTCATTTGTGGGTACTCTGCCAGGGATGCACAACCTATATCTAATCATGAGGAAACAGGAAAAACAAAAATAAGGAACTATATTCTTGAAACTGCCAACATCATAAATACAAACAAAGGTTGTAGAAATGTTTTAAATTAAAGGCAATCACAGAGACATGACAACATGTGCTGAGGGCGGCAGGGGAAGGGGCAGGGAATGCTAAACAGTACATTATTGACTTAAATTAATAATAAAATCAGAATACTGATGGTAGATTAGAAAAATATTGTCAATGTTGCATTTACTGAGGTTGACAACTGTACTGTGGTTATGTAAAAATATGCCTATTTCTAAAAATATGTATACCAAAATATTAAAGAGTATATAAGAAATATTTGGGAGTAAAGAGCCATGATTTGCACAACTTGCTCTCAAATGGTTCAGGAAAGAAATATCTCTTGAAATTATTATTATTATTATTATTATTATTATTATTATTATTAAATTGTTATTATTGTCAAAATTATTTTAAAATAAAAAGCTTTCAAAAGCAAATAAAAAAGCATGTCATTTTACACATACATTTAACACTGTGAACATTGTTTAATTACAGAATATGGGGAAGGGGAAGAATGAAAAATGTGGTTTTCCAAGCCCTGCAATAACTCTCTATAGACTGGATCTGTATGAAAACGTCAGTTCTAAATATCACTTGACAGATGTGTTTCCCTGGCTTTTTATTGGGACGGACATCATGTGCACTTTCTTCTTCAGGCAATGTCTCCTGTGGAATGGTAAGGCCCCTATAGATGCCTGCCTGCCAATCATTTCCAACATAACAATCTCTATTTTCCCCAAGATCCTCCAAAGGACTGAATATTTATTGCAGTCATCTCAATACTTTCCTTGTTCTACTGTTCGACTTGGCCAAGACCTTTTTTGGATACAGTCAGTGATCCTGTTGGTCAAGACTAAGGCAGTCCTGTAACTTCATTCTTCTCTTTCCATACTCGTTCTACTGCTCATTATTACTGGAGATGGGGGGAGGTGATAGATTATAAGGAAGAAGAAGAAATTAACCCTAGTGTTTTATTTTCATCATATATTTGTCATCCTGGATAGATGTGCTATTAATATAGGAAGAGGAATACATGGAGTCAAAGTTTGGAAATATGGATAAAATGTTTGTAACAATCACCAAATCTCAGAAGAATAGCATATTAAAAGTTTAATTATCACACTCACAAAGGTCAATACAGATTGGATGATGCTCTTTCAAGTGATGACACAGAGATCCAGGCTCTTTGACTTTTGCGTCATTGTCATCTTCAACACGTATTCTTTCACAGTTGCCGCTGCATGTAAAAAAAGAGGAGGTGGCATGTGGAGATGTATGTGTAGGTCCAGAAGTGCCTTACCTCACTTTATTCCACATCATACAACTGACAATCAATCACAGACATCGACACTCCTTTACTAAGAGTTGGGGCCTACAATCTCACCCCTTGAATTTGGGTGGACCTTTATAGCTATCTTCACCAGGAGAACATGGTAAAAGTGGCGGTGCAAGACTTCTGAGGCTCAGTTATAAAAGGCAATATGGCTTTGGCTTGGCTCACTCCTCCTGTGTGTCTGAATGCTCACCTTGAAACTCTACCCACCATGTTGTGAGAAAGCTCAGGCTGCCTTGGAGAGGACATATATGTATGTTCCAATTGATAGTCCCAAATAGTGTCCCAGCCAAAAGCCAGAATCAACTGCTAGGCCTATAAGAGAATGAACCCTCAGCTTTCTAAAGGAGGCTCTAGAAATGAAGGAGCAAAAACAAATCATAAAAAATAATAAATTATTATTGTTTTAGGCCACTAAGTTTGGGGGTAACTTGCTACACGGTAATAGATAACTAATACAGTGAGCACCTTGTCTCTGCTACAATTCTCCAGCCTGTCTACATGAAGTTACTTATTAGGTTTCTCAGACTACTGGCCGGAAGAAAAACCACCACAACCACTGTCACCATCCCCATCATCATCAATCATTTTGGGTCTCAGCAAGAAAAGCAGAGGCCACACTGAAAAGTGACAAAGGTGGTTACGACAGGGTTAGGGGAACTTATTAGTGATACATCTTGGGACAGGCAACAACGGAGAGGAGGCATTACCATCTTCATCCTGAAGGGCCAAGGTGGGGACTGGTTACAGAAATCTAACTATACATGAAGAATCAGCTGAAAGGGATTGTGACTTTTAGAATGCAATCACTGTCAAACTGAGACCCAGCAAAAGGAGCTGGGGAAATAAATATCCAAATTCTCTTTCCTCTAACTGATTTCCCATTGATATATTTCCTATTGGCTGAATCCAACAAGAACCAAAGGACATGAGAGCCTGGCTGACAGAGTCAACAGGGGTCAACCTTCTAGGGGAAAGAGAAGGATGAGAAAGTTTGAGACTAGGTCTGGAGGGGGAAATGTGAATGTTCTGCACATTCAGCATCATCACCATCACCATTTTCATCATCTTCACCACCTTATTATCATCATCTTTACATATCTAAAATTTGCATCCTACCTCCAGACTACTTCTAAAATAATTGTTCTTTCTCTTGTATCACCCTCATAATATAATTCCTGTATCTAACGGAGGGCTTGGTACATAACTGGTGTTTAGTTCAATCCCATGGATGTTGTCAAATATTCACTCTATTCAAGAATCTGGGCTAGAAACATGAGTATGAAGGATAAAATTCTAAGTATCATCAGAAAGGTGCAAAGTGTTAGAAAGTCTTGATCAGAAAAGACTCATGGGGGTGGTGATGCCTTGACAGATATTAATGGGTGTACTGAAAAGGAAGAGAACTTCCATACCCTGGAAACCACATGAAGGAAAGGTTTAAAGATGAGGAAATAGAGAGCATGTCATGGGAACAGGAAATATTTCCATTTTTGCTGGAACATAAAACTTACAGAGAAAAGATAGAAGCTCTTTAGTTAAAAAAGTAGAGCGCTCATATTGTGATAAGTCTTGAAAGCCAAGCTATGTTTGTACTCAGGCATTAGGTACAGGGGAGTCATGAGTGGTTTTCAAGAAGAGGAAGAAAGTATTCTAAATCTTCTTCAGGAATATCAAACTGACAGTGGTGGGTAGGATAAAAGAAGTGCGCATTCATGAAGTGGAGAGATTGCTAATGGGGACACCACTCCAGTTTCAGTAATGAGAATCTTGCTAGGGGGATGGGAGCAGAAATAGAAGAAAAGGATGTGGCAACAGACTGACAGCGTGAGAACCAAGAAAGTAAAAATGACTCTTCTACATCCAGTCACTGCAGGGCATAGCGATGCCATTTGTTCAACATCACAAGTATTTACCGAGTGACTACCCTGTGCCAGGCACTGCTCTTGACTGTAGACACAACAGGAGGCAAGACAGATAAAGCAGCCTCACTTCCCACCCAATTCAGTATGAGAAGATAGTGCCATTGACACAAGAATGAAATCCATGACTGAGAGATGACTTACAGGTTTTTCTCCACCTGGAATAGCCTTTCTCTCATCTCCTTTGCCTAGAAAACTCCTACTCATCTTCAAAACCACCTCTAATTTCCCAACAATCTAGATGCTTGTCCTTGATTCTTTCACTGTACTTTGCTCATTCCTCTGGAATCTCTCTTCTGAGACAACCAGGATTTCAAGAGTTTAAGAAAAGCTTTTATAAATAAAATAGATTGTGAAGGTCTCTTGGAAGTTTTGTTAAAACTACTAGGTCAAACCATTAGCAAAGCTGCATTAGTAGGTAAAATTTGTAAAACAGCAGAAATTTATTATAATTGAAATTTATTATTGGTCTTCACAGTTTCGAAACAAGGAGGACCCTGTGAGGACCCCCACCACCTACCTCTTTATCCTTACCCCCCCATGGAATAATGGGGAGTGAGGGTGTTACACAGCAAAATGACCCTGCATGCAGTCCCTAGGTTTGCTGGGCTGTACTTGTGCTTCAGTCTTCACTCACTGGATTAAACAGAAGGTGGGTCCAGGGTACATGAGTGGTCAGTACGGCCTTTGAGGTCAAACTGACCTAAGCTGGAAATAAGGCTTTTCCACTTAAACCACAAAGCACCTGACAAGAAGCTGAACCCTGCAGAGCCCTGGTTTTCTAAACCTGTTAAGGAGGAAGAGGGTTCCTGAGAGGATTAAATGGTACAAAATTTAGAAAATTCCTGCCTCTTACCATCCCGCTCCTGGCAGGCATTTAATAAATCGTGTGTTTTTATTTGAATCAAATAAGATTTCCTTGTTAGGTCTACCATTGCAGCTGAGTGTTCATCTTGTAGCTGTTGCTGGAGACATATCTGATAACACTTCTTGCAGACTGTCTCTGGGAGAGATTCAAGACCGAGAACCCCAGGAAGTCCTCAGGACAACTTGAGACAGCTCCTGCCTCATTTCCTCAGCCCCATGTTTGCCCCTATAGTCCATCTTCCTCACTGGATTGCACAGTTGAACTCATTATTCCCAGCTGATCACCTGTCACTGACCCCCATGGTGCCTATTCTAACCCTTCGCCCTGATATCAAGTCCCTGCTGACAACTCTGACTCTCTCTCTCTCTCTCTCTCTCTCTCTCTCTCTCTCTCAGATCTTTCCTAAGCCTGACACTCAGTTTGTGAGGTTCTTAAAAGATGAGCTCTTCCAGGTAATCTTAGACAAAC
Source organism: Pteropus alecto (assembly GCF_000325575.1). Classification (NCBI taxonomy): domain Eukaryota; kingdom Metazoa; phylum Chordata; class Mammalia; order Chiroptera; family Pteropodidae; genus Pteropus; species Pteropus alecto. The sequence goes on along the minus strand of NW_006442491.1, from coordinate 657,207 downwards.
CATGCATTCTATCCACGCTCAGCTTCCTCTTCCGTAAAATGGGAATGAGGGTTCCTCAGAGGTTTTCGCAAAGTTTAAATTTAAAATAACATGGAAGGAATTGAGTATAATGCCTGGAACGTAGTAGGTGTTCTATAAATGTCAGCCACTGTGACTGTTGTTGGTGCTGTTGAATTGCTTGGGCTTCCAGCATTGATGGTACCCAGGTCATGCATAGTGCCACCCATCTCTCTCACTTGGCTGAGTCTTACTCTTTAAAAGTTAAAGACCGTCTTTCTAGAGCCTCCAGCTTGAGCTAAATGACACCCTTTGGTTCTCTTGGCACCTTTTCATTCGTCAACTCTAGCACATTCCATATTATAATTAAAACTATTTGTTTGTATATTTACACCTTTCCTGCACAGTATAAACTCTAGAAGATGAGGAAATGTGGTATGTCCATCTTGGCCTCTCCATCACCCAACCAACTGACTTGCACTGAGGGACATGAACAGATAGTCAGACAGACTGACAGACACAGAGACAGTCAGATAGATAGATGAGAGATAGATAGATAGATAGATAGATAGATAGATAGATAGATAGATAAGAAAATGGAGAAATTTATTGAAATTCCCAATTTATTTCCTGTCTATGCCCACTCTATGCCTTGTTTATAATAATAAATATATATAATAAAATGTATACATTTCCATTTTGCTCCAAATAAATCATACTATCTCTCCAACCAGAACATTTTTTAAAAAGAAAAATTAAGTTAAAATATAATCGACTAACATATGCATTATACATATATATATACATACATACACATATATATCATGTAGCTTTTATAACGATGGTAGTTGACTTTTATTGAACACGTACTGTGTGCCAAGCAAGTTGCTAAGGGCACCATCTTTTTAACTGAGTTGATTATCACAATCTTCCAAGGAAAATGTTGATATCTTGATTTTATACTTTATGAAATATACTTTATGAGATATAAGGAAATGCTAAAGGGTAGCACAGCTTGGTGCGGAACTTGAAATTAGTTCTTTTTAATTTCTTCTGTGTTATAGTTGAATGGCATCCCCCCACCACTGAAAAATATATTTAAGTCCAAAGTACTAGTACATCAGAATGTGACCTTACTTGGAAATAGGATCTTTACAAAGATAATCCAGTAAAACTGAGATAATTAAGGTGGGCCCTAATTCAGTATGACAGGTGTCCTTATGGGAAAAAAAAACTTTGGATACAGAAAGAGACATGCACAGAGGGATCATAATGTGAAGAAACAGACCCGCAAAGAGAAAACCTTGTGAAGCCTGAAGTGATACATCTACAAGCCAAAAACTGTCAGCAGACTATTAGATACTAGAAGAGAAGCATGGAACAAATTCTGTCCCACAGCCCTTAGAAGGAACCAACCCTGCCAACATCTTGATGTTAGACTTCTAGTCTCCAGAACTGTGAGACAATAAACTGATGCTCCTTTAAGCCATTCTTTTTGAGGTACTTTGTCACAGCAACACTAGGAAACTAATACATTCTGTTTCCAAAGATGTTCTTATCCACATTACACATGACTCCCAAAATGTGGAAAAACGAGTAGCCATATTCTCTTTCTGTAGGCTTGCCTGTCTTCCACTGAGTCAGAAACTTTTCAGGGAATAATGTAATTTTTACACTTACACTTCAGTTCATAGAACAGTTGTTGACACAGGGCAAGTGGCCAAATATGTTGGTTAAATAAAAAGTTGTTGGAATAATAACATTTTTTTCACTTTAATGTTTAGAACAAAAAAGTATGTTTAGAAATTATCTTTCAGAGCATATTTAAAAAGTGAAACAGAAGCTTACGTGAGATGTGTCGAAGTGGCAGATAGAGGGCTCAGACCGGGAGATTATATGTAATGAGTCACATATCTTCCCAGCATCCATCTGCCCAGTCCTCTCTGTGGGCCCCACCCCCTCCAACTTGCTTAGACCAGTGAGGGACATCATCTAGAACGTTCCATTCCATGCAAACCAAAATTTTGCCCTAGTCAGTGATACATATATATTTTTAACCAAGAAATGCAAGTACACAATCTGAGAAGTACACTCATTGGGGAAAAAATCGCAGAGTGTTTGAAAGTGGGCACCTCCCCCCAAAATTTGCTAACACATGCTCAGGCATGCGGGCATCTTTACACCTGTGACTGAGAGGAGTAGGGTTGGGTTTAGAACTGGGTGGAAGGAAGATCACAAATGATTAATCTACTCGACAATCCTTACTGAAAACTTTCAGTTCTCAACGGTGTGCTGAGGATGAAGAGCCATGAAGTGAGACACCCTCAACCCTATAACGTTTATATTCTCACTCAAGAGAGGGAAAAAAAAAAATATGGGTAAAATAATAAATTAATTGTTATGGGCTCCAATGGCATGGCACAGTGCCCAGTTTTATCCACACAGGGTAGGCATCCAAGTTGGGTTTATCTCCATTTTAAAATGGACAAGAGAAAATGAACACCGATTTAAGGCCACACACCATAGAAGACTAGCTGGTTAAGTCATTTTTCCACTATGTGTTGAGGGAAGGTCAGGTAAGACAAGCTAATGATGGAGACCCCATCTATGACTGCCAGAGATCTGGGTCTTGAGACATAGGTAGGACTTGCCTCACCTCCAGGAGAAAGGAGCTAGAAAGGTTTAGAACTTTGGGGAAAGATGTTGTCAGTTAAGAAGTTAGTAAGGAGTTGGTGTGGTGAGAAATGAGACTGAAATAGTAGTTTGAGATCAGATAGAAGATAGTGAAAAGATAAGTTGAGAATATCATCTTACAAGAAATAGGAACTGTCTCATGGCCTCAGAGGTATGAGCACAGGGACAGAGAGACTCAGGAATACTTTCCAGATGCCAGTACATGACAGGTGTCCTTATGGGAAGAAGGTGAGATAGAGAGGCCTGAACGTGAGTGTTGGAGATGAGGATGAAAATGGAGATCAACATGAAATGAGACATTATGAAAGAAGAGCCCACAGTAAGTATAGTGCCTCAGGAAATATGGAAGGAGAAGGTGAGGCAAGTAATTCTACAAGAAACACTGGGTATGAGGTAATGACAGAAACTCCAAGTAGGGATGTCTGGTGAGCAATTTAGGAGGTGAGACAAAAAAGCTCATAGGGAGATGAGGCTAGGTGCTGAGTGGAGAGTCCTTTACACTAAAGTAATGGCTATACTTAAAGAAAATGAAACCTCTCAGATGGAATAGTTAAGAAAAAGAAAGCAGAGAGCTGAACCCTGGACCCACAGAGCGACATCCATGGACGGCTAGCAGGAGAATATCAGTTAGTTATGGACATGATCACAGCATCAGAAGAAAATCATTAGCGGTATCATCATGGAAACTAAAGAAATGAGACTTTCCAGAAGGAAAGGCTGATGCATGGCATCTCCCATTGCCACGGTCACAGAGATATGGTCTTTGGGTTTGTGATTTAAAGTTCAACCTTTGCCAGTGCTGTTAGCAAACAAAACAGTGGGGAGTTGGGAAGAATCTCAGCAGCAAGGCAGTTGCAGCATCTCCTAGAGAGGATTTCTTCAACCAGGTCAGCAGGAGGGAGATTGAAGAGAATCAAGAAGTGCATGTGGCTTGAATGGACCAGAAGACAAGCACTCCAAACTCCCATCTATCTCTAACATTAAACTGCTGAGAGGTTTGGTGCAAATATCTTAACGAACGTGACTTTCAATTTTTTTCGCTTTATATTTTGGAAATTTTCAAACACATTAGAGTGAATAGTAAATCCCACAATTACCAGCCCACAGCCAATCTTGATTCATCTTTATTCTACCCACTTTTTTTCCAGCTGGTTCACTTGAAAATTAATTCTAGATATTAAATCACCCTTCTTTAAATAATTCCTTGAATGCTACTTTAAAAGATACAGTCTTTAAAAAATATGGCTGCATGTCATTGCCACATCTAAAAAGTAAACAGTAATTCGTGAATAGCTCATAAGTGTTTAAATTTCCCCAATTATCTCATACTATTGGGGGAGGGTGCTTTATTGAAATCATGATACAAACAAAGTCCATATCTGGCATTTGGCTAACTTGTTTTCTATCTTTTTTAATCAATAAGTTCTCCCTCTCTTTTTCTTCTTATTATTTGTTGAAAAAACAAGGTACTATGTCCTATTTCCCACCATCTGGATCTTACTGACACCACCCACATGATGCTTTTTAACAGATTCCTTCAACCCCTGTATCTCCTATTAGCTGGGAGATAGATCTGTGATCAGGTTCATGTGTGATTTTTTTTTTTGTCAAAAAATACAGTGTTTCCTATTGCATCACATCAGAAGGTGCAGATGTCTATGGCCTCTCCTTTTTGTGATGTTCAGATTGATATGGGGGTTCAGAGGCCATCTACCACATCTGTCCATTGTGAATTTTCGATATCTTTCATTATATTGGCAGGAAAATACAAGTTTTTATTTTCTTACAGAAAATCTAATCTATTTTGATTAGCAGAAAATTCAAGACCCTATAACCAGTAGGTCGATACATATAAAACATCAACCGTTCTTAAATTTCAAAATTAGATGTTCATATCCATGACAAGCTATAGTTGATTTTTCAAAAATGAAAGCCATGTTCAGAATGCAGTTTGTCACTGACATTGAAATATAGGTATGGAATACTTAATAAATACAGTGATAAATGGGGGGTAAAGCAACATGTACAAACTTCCCATCTCTGTGGATGTTGACATAGACTTCTAGAAACCAACTACTGGTAGCAACATAGGTGGTACTGGAAGCTGACATTCCTTGTCGTAAAGAGATTCTTCTTGCCATAAAGATTTTGCTGGTCATAAAGAACCTATACTGGCAGAGAGAATGGAAAAGTAGTGATAAATGTGATGTTACAAAAGAAGAATTAACAGGATTTGGTAAATAATTAAAGAAAGGGAGAGTTGAGTTATTGCCAATACCTTGACCAACCGACTCTCAAGTAACAAAAGAATGTGAATTGGAAATTTCACAAGAACATGAAAAATGTACTGCTGCTTTAGGTCAATGGACACTCCAGCTGGTATTGCTCTAACTTTACAGATAACTGCTATGCTCAGATAACCCCGGAAATATCCCTAAGCCATCAGCATCCACCCTTTCATCTCTAGATATTTCTTAGAAAACTGATAATAAATAACAAAGAGACACACTGTTGGGGGATACTCTAAAAAGCTGAGTCATATGCTAAACAGCATTTTAAGGGAATAAAATATTAACCTATTTATCTGAAAAATACCTGAATGCTTCAGTCCTATGTAATGAATTCATTCAGTAAATACACTGGGGAGCTGCCAGCACCCCTGTACATATAAAAAATTCTGTAGAATAAGTTAAATTTGTGAGTTCTCTTATATAGTCAATGTTCTTAAAGATTATGTGCATGACAGAGCCTGGGGGCCCAGAAGTATAAGGATGAACAGAAGAAGCAGGAGACACCTGGGAGCCCAAACCTGGGCCCAAGAGGTGAGGAAAACGGCAAGGGGAGAGGAGGTGAGGAAATATAGAAATAAAGATCTGAGAGAAACCACTCAATCCTGGAACTGGTCTCAAAAAATGCTTATTAGAAGAAATACATTAAAGAATGCACATCTCAGGGGTTTTGTTTAGGATTTCAGTGGAGAATCCCACAACTGGTCACTAAACCTATTTATCAGTAGACATTCCCAGACCAAAAAAAAAAGGAATTTGCCAACCCATTGCTATCCACGTTGGGTCAGGGCAAGGGTCTCCCCATTCCCAGGCACCTTCCTGAGAAGATACCCAACTGCAGTCACTGGCATTTGACAAGGGATGGTCCACATGGGCACACAGAATCAGACGTCTATTGGGATGACTGTGTGGGACTGCTGGTGCCTGGAAAGAGCTGTTCCCCCAAAACCAGACCCTCTCAGTGACCTGCCTGCTGTTGAGGGGCCATTCAGTCTGCTCAGGAGGGTCCTGGTGGTCTGGTGTAAAAGGAATCCACATTCTCTGTGAACAGGGAATGCTTTAAAGGGATGAGAAAAATTCAGTCATTTCTCTCCACTTAAGAGGAAATTGATGGAGATCCCTGGGCCCAAAGTTACATAGCAAAAGATCCTGGTTCTTGTAAGAAAGCAGGATTTGTATGTCAGAAGAAGGCATTGGCAATACAGGGAACAGGAAGGAAGAAAAGCGAGAGCAGCGGGCTAGCAGGTTGGGATCCCAGCACCTTCCCCTGGCAGTACTTGAGCCTCACTTGAGACAAATTCTTAAGATAATCATAAAAAACCATAGCAACCTTGTTGATGTTGGGATTTGCACTGAGATTCCAAACCTAGAGGTAGGGCAGGAGAAACAGGTTTGGATTTTTTTCACAGAGCAGGAAAAGAATGTGAGGGCTTCTCAGTGAATTTGAAGAGCCAACTGCTGACCACTCATTGGCTTTGCTCATAAACCTATTCTGCCCCAAGTATCTACAACAAGAAATGAGTACAAAACACATCACCATTGTTGGCATCATTCATTTCCAGGAAACTTTGAGAGGCAAACGTTTTTAAATGGTCTATTCAATTGTTTTATTTTATCATCTGACAGAGGGAGAAAGATTGAGGTGAAAAGAGATAAGTTGGCATTTCCACAGCTTTCACCCATGTTAGGGGGCATCGAGGATAAAAATGCAACCCTTGAGTCAATTCTGAATCAGTGTTTCAAAGCAGGGAAGTGTCATATGCTTTTGAGAGTGTGTGACAAGCAACCTCAGAGGCATGAGGTCTCCAGAATTACAATTAGAATGCTAAAATGAAAGGGATAGCTAAAGAATTCTCCTACATTACTCCTCAAACATGGACTGATGAACAGGACCAGCAAGCACATGGAAATAACTGGAGGACGACTCACCCGGAAAGAGAAAAATGTATGAGTGTGAGTGTGTGTGTGTGTGTGTGTGTGTGTGTGTGTGTGTGTGTGTGTATTCCAAGAAGGAAGCAGGAGTGACAGACTGCAGGGAGGAGGAAAAGCTGACTCAAGGAAATATCATTGGGCTGGTCACAGACATGGGCAGCAGGGGCTCTAGAGAGCCAGGACCCGATGAAGAACTGGGAGGAATGCCTATCAGAACTGACCCCAGAGGAGCAGCATGTACTTCTGTTCTCCAAGTTTTGAGAATTGCCATAAGCAGTTACTTTGCCCACCCTGGCCAGTACACACAGGATGGCAGAAATCAGCATTCTCTGTCAATTCCAGGTTCATCACAGCCCTAAGGGACAGCTCTTCAGAGTCACATTAGGCATCAGAGGTAAGGTAAAGAGGCTGGGAGATAGAGCCCAAGAGAAGTCCAAAACATCCCCAAAAGTGGGAGACCCCCAAAGTCATCATCCCACAAATTGTTTTCCTTCCTTACATCATTCTGGAAGATACCGTGTGACATGCCAAGTTGGCCCTGCATGCTTCTCTCCTCCCATCCCACTGTCCTAGCATGCTTTCTGCTGCTCGTCGTTTAGCAGAGAGGAGGTAGAGCTCAGTGTGTGGGCCTCAGCCACGCAGGCTCTGGGGCACCTCCCGAGGATGCCCCAGCTTCTCTCTCTTCTGACCATAAGGATTGACCTTAAGACATCAAAGAGTGTCTTTTGGACAGACAGCAATACAGACTCAGAATCACTGTTCTTAGAGCTGTGATTCACACTGATATATTTTCAGTTTGTTTTCTCTAACTCCAAAGGATGTGGGTATTAAATTTCACTTCTCCTCTTAGACATACTTAAAGGCAGGGAGTGTGAGTCCTTGCTTTCCCTCAGGTAACATAGCTGGAGCAGAGTCTTCCCAAAGCAGCACTGATGGTCCACCAACAACCTCACAGGGAAGAGTGTCACCTGCAGAGAAGGGCCCCAGTCTCTTTCCTAAGAGGACAGAAGACATAGACTCTGGAACTGAAGCAGGGTGGCCCTGCCTTTATTGCCCACGTGACTTTGGAACATGAATTACTACATTGGTTTCAGTTGCTGTGTCTATAAGACATGTTATCCTGCGGGTTGTACTGGGATCAAGAAAAATGCTCAAGTTATTTGTCCCTCAAATGTGAGAATCTCCAGTTTCTCCCTCATCTTTCACCCTTGACTAAAACATGGATGATTATGAAAATGATTGGTAGCAGCATTTTCAGAGCACTTTACATTTAATGTTATTATTATTTTTTTTTTTCAAATTGATTTAGCCCTTTCTTTGGAACAGGTAACAAAAACATACCACTTTATACAAATTCCGTTCTCCTACATCATTAACATGATCTGGAGCAGTCAGATCACAATTCAGAGCATTTAGGATTCCTTCTTCTTCCTACTCCTTTGCCAATAGTTAAGTCGGGAGACCCTAGGAGATGTGTCAACCTTCACTTGCTTTTCCTTCCAAGAGAAGTGACAAAATAAGTTGCTATCTTATTTTATTTCCTATACACAAGGCCTCTCAGGCCCTGAAAACTGGGCTGCTGGCATTTTAATTAATGTTAATACCTGGGCAGATACCCTCCCCCCACAAACACACCCCTCCCCAGTAGAAACCCCTAGAAAAGTCATGTATGAATGTGTATACCTCCTGGAAAAGCTACCCCTCAAGATGGTTAACCAGGCCTGTTCCCATCCCACGATCCCCAGGCAATTTGGAAATTTTCAGTTCAAATAGAAATCAGTTGCAACGGGGGTGCTGGGGGCGCGAGAGGGTATAATACCTCTACATTTATTAAATAAAATAAATACTTCTGGGGCCTCTGAATGAGCTTAGAGTCTCCATTTTCTCATTACCACAATCATCTTTTTTCTGAGATCAGTATCACCAGAATGTATTAAACCATCACTTCGCAACAACAAAAATATGTATGGCAAATACCTTTAAATTCGTGGAATCTGGGCTTTAAATCAACCTGATATTTAAATCAACATAAATATCCTTCTGTTGGGTCTAAGTATAGTCACCATTTCCCCAAATTGTGTTTCTTTTTTCTTTTCTGGTAAATTTCTACTTTTCCCCCAACCTTCATGGCTTAAGCATTTTTATCCAGTTTAAACGATGAGGATTTAAATTGCTATTTTAGAGGAAGAGGCTTGATTAAAACCTGTGTCCTCATCACATTATTGGACAGTGGTTCTTGGGTTCTGTTTACATTAGTGTCAACCTTAATTTAAATTCTGCATAACTATATTTGCTTCGCTAAATGCATCCACAAGGAACACACCGTAAATTACTTTGCATTATGAGCAGAGTCTCTTTGTCTATTGCAAAGTGTTTTGAAATTAGCACCATAAGTAACTAGCTGTAAGTGTCACTCGATCTTCTTAATGCCTCATTAATCAAACCCTATGGCAGCTGGTGCGATGTCCGAGCCGGTCTCATATAAGATCAGTATCATTTGGTACCTGCTTCTGACCATAGTCTTTCAAACTCGACTCATTATTTGTGTATTTGCCCTATGCTGTAGCACTCCTCCCCTAAAAGCCTCCCTGCACGTGCAGCTTTGTACTGCGTACAAGTTGTATGTGTATTCTTTATAGAAATTGGCAGTAAAAAAACATTTCCTTTCTCTTGGAAATCCATAATCTCAAAAGGAAGAAAGTCATTTTTCTGAGTTATCCACGATGACAACATGATTTTCAGATCACTCTTAAAGTGTCATGCTGGAAAAATTTCCCCAGACAAGTTTTGTTTGTTCATTTGTTTGTTTGTTTGTTTGTTTTATGTCAAGAGTTAGAGGGGAGAAAAAAGAGAAAAAAGAAATACATCTACCCAGACAGACAACAATTTCCTCACCTTGGCCTCAGTTTTCATAAAGATGGAATACATTTATCTTAAGCGCCTAATCAGGAAAAAAAGTGTGTTTGTCCTTCATTATGTGATAATATTGCTGTACTAAAAACAAAATTTTAAAAGTTGTGCTTGCAAAAGAAATACAGAACAGAATAACTTGTATCTGATAGTTTTATTACAAGCCTTAAAGAAAAAGAGGTTATTATCCATCCATATATGTTTAGACAAAATCATAGCAAAAATTATATATTTTATAGGATCCTTTTTTTTATGACACCATCAAACACTTGCAAATGTCTAAATAGAACCCTTCCCCTATATTCCATCCCATCTCCCTGCATCACATACAGGCCAGAACTAACTGTCTCTCTCTCTTTCTCTCTCTCTTACACACACACACACACACACACACACACACACACACACACACACACACAGAGGCATGCACACAACACATGAGCACACACACTCTTTTAACTAAATTTAATACTCGCTGCCATTAAAATGACTTAGCAGATCTACTAGACAATAGCCTCACAGACATTTTACAGGATGTCTTGAGCCTGGCGTGGGCATGTCGGGTGTTTCCTGACAGAGGAGCCCCTGTTCCCACTGTGGGGGCAGGCGCATGGCTATTCACCACGGAGAGCAGAGCGGAGACCGACAGGTGCTCTCATCTCCCAGGCAGTGGCAGGTGAGATTGGCTCTTCCCAGAGCAGTGCCTTAATGAGAGGCCTTTGGCTTCGTGGCCTTTCCTTGTGACCACCCAGCAGGAAAATTACACAGAAGTTTTTTCTGTGAGTTTTGTCAGTGTGAAAACAAACAAACAAAAAACAAACAAACGACAACAAAAACAGCATTGAAACGTTGTATTTCCTGCAGGTGGGCTTCTGGCCTCTCAATTTTTAATTCAATCATAGTACTAAACCGTTATTTTTCTTTGGTGTTAAATTTTTTACTTTTTCACCTTATAAAACAATTCAGGCTAAACAAATCTTATTACAACAGAATTAAGCATTGTAGCCTGGCTCTCAAAATCCACATGGTGGCAAAACACACTAAGTGGGAACACCCGACGGTGAGAACCTGTGCTGGATTTTGATTTTAAAATCAAATATAAACCACACTTAGTGCTTATTTTTGTGTTATTATCACATCTACTTTCTCTTATGGCATTTTAAATAGGTCCTGACTTTACAAAACAAATGTGAAAGAACATCTTGATTATATTTTAGGTGACATTTACTCTAATTAAGAGTAAATTATGACAATTATGAAAGTACATTTTGTGTCCTATCTCCAGTTCATTCTTTTTTACTCATTCCAGCAACTTCTATTTATTAGGATTCTGAACAAAATGTGTGGAAAAGAGGACTCCAAAATGATTTTCAGAAGTGACTGAATAGTTTTTAAATTGCTGATTCAAAAATTTTCCTCCTTTCAGCTTCCAGAGAAGCCTGATTATTTAAACCCCAAATTCTGTCTCAACCCCTTCTCCTTTCCCTGCACAACACACATACCTCCTTCTCTGCCTTTCACGAAAAGGCAACATTTTGGCTTGGCGACTATTACAAATCACTGAACCTTTCCATTTAAATGCTCCACAAAGATTGTGTCTAATCACAGCCTGAATTTAAGAAAGAAAAAAACAATCATGAATCAGACACAGGCAATGTCACAGTACTATTTCCACCCCCCTCCCTCCATTCTTCCATTCTCTCCCTCACCATCGCCTTGTAAAATAAAGGAGAGCCAAGCGTAACCCGTTACAGTAAAGGCACCCTGAGATTTAGGGGAATAAGTGCAGCCTTATTTAGCTGCAATGCTGCAGCTGTGCTCTTATCTGGCCAAAGGAGACAAGGACAACAAAAGACCCCAAAGAAGGGACGGTGCATGCATGGGAAAACCACTGCCCCAGCATTGTGGTGCCCTTCTGCTGAGCAAATAGTTCAAACTGTTCATTCCCATCTTCTATTCTCTCCCTGGTACATTGTTTGTGCCCTTGCATTTCATTCTGCAAGGAAGGTTGCTCTCTGGGCCTATAAGCAAACAGTCCAGAAAAGAGCTAGCCAGCCTCTTCTCTTCCCCGGAGAACTAGCATTTTTATTTCGGCTCCAAGCTGTCAAAGACCTGGAGAGTTGATGTCAGTGTCCTGAATTAATTGCTTTAAGCTGAAGCAAGCTCCACGGGCTACCAAATGTCCAGAAGATGTTTATTAATAATGCTTGCTCCAGGATTCTGGCTTCAAGCTGTCTCTTGGTCGTGGCCTTTATCCAGCTGCCACCATCTCATCCCTGGCTTCTTGGTGCCAGGGGCTACCTCTTTCAGTCACTGTGACAAAATTTAGAGTTGTCTACGGTGAAAAAAAATATCACCTGTGTAACAGGACATGTATGATGAACATCTTTGTTCTGGCCCAGAAAGGCCCCGGAGTTATAGAAACCATGTGTATGACCCCTAAGTGGTGTGGGGGACAGAAAGCTGCAAGGACACTCCCTATGAAAGCTCATTTAACCAATGCAATTAGCAAAAAGAGCAGAAGATATCGCCTCCCTCTATTACCCTCCCCACCTACTCCCCCAAAAGAAAATTCAGGGAGGTTGAGAACATGATGCATTTTGAAGTTTTACTGGTACCAAAAAAAAAAAAAAAAAAAAAGGAAAGCAAAAAAAAAAGAAGGAAAAGGCACCTCTTTAATAGAATGAAATAATAAACCAATTTATATACCGATATAAGACTAGGATCGTGAGTGCCATTGTGTAATTTTCCACTTGACTTTTCATTATCTACCTGAACAAAATCAATCTATATGTATGGGATCAACATACAATTCTGGAGATAAAAGCTGAAAATAAATGTGCTTTGCATATCCCAGAGATAAAAGACACAGTCCTTCGTGCTGCCTTTTCTTCTGCAGATGCATTTATAAAATAAATTGTGTGTCAAGGAAAAAAAAAAAAAAACGAGACACAGTGGTATATCTTGAGTGTTGACTTCTTTGCTGGAAATACCGATCCCACAAATGAGCAGTGGTTAATAAGTACCCTGCAGACGATATCAGGTCTTTTGCCCTGGTTTACCCAGAGTGCAGTCTGGGTTAATGTTTCTGCCAACCAAACCTTCCCATCTACCAAAAAAAATACTTTCCTTATTAACATGGATTTAAGGCTGAGGATTTCAAGGGCCTTCTGAAGCCTCTCCACAGAGATAAAGCACACTGAAAAATCACATTATGTTCGAACGCCCCGCCC
>NW_006442491.1:640631-644124 GCF_000325575.1 Pteropus alecto | reverse complement strand
GGAAAGAGAGGTGGGCTGCGTGCCATGGGGCTGACAGTTTTTATTTTAAACAGATTGAGTTCCATTCCTTTTATGCCCTTCCTCACTCCAATAATTAGAAATGGTAGTAGGAAAAGTTCAACTCTCTCTACTCTGGCCATGCCCCAGTCCTAGTGACCCCCTTCCTTTTGGAATGTAGCACTGTCAATACTGCATATATGTGCCCTGGGAGTCAGATGGCAGAGGCAGGGTGGGTGTGCTCTGGGTTGTTTGTGTGCCCTATTGGGTTCAGGGCTCCTTGAGGAAAGTGCACCAGCTCTGCCCACCTAGGGGCCTCACAGGGCCTGTTTATCTTCTGGCCACTATTCTTCTTTCTGTGAGGCAGAGGCTCATTTCCCATACTGTATGAGGCAGCAAAGAAAGGTCCACAAGGTATAAGTACTAACCAGATTTTGCCCCGAACAATCACTCTGAGTTTGTGGACTTTTTCCAGTCATTGAAAGTAATGATGTCTTAGGCCAGAAGCTCACTTAGTCCAGGGATTTATAAAAATTGTCCACTCATCATTATTTATTCATAGCAAACTTTAGTAACTAAGGTCTACTTGGGCAATCTGACTGTCATAATTTCAATTTTTACAACTAGATAAGTCAATATTTTTATATTTTAATATCTTTGTGCTAATAAATCTTAATAATTATTGGTTTGGGGATTTGGTACAAGACCGTGAATTTTTATTTTCAGGTGCCCTTTTCCCTTATCCTGAGAGCTCTGTATTCATGCACAGCACCCATCTGGACCTGGACCATTACCTCTCTATTGAAAACTATGGAAAACTACGAAGAAAGCATCCAAGAACAGTCCGACAGCAGGGTTATGACCTTTTAGGGACATTCTTATGATTTTTAAAGTTCAACATGGGGAGGAGATGCTCATGTACTTTCAATCACATGGGACTCTTAGAAAAACAAATGTCCTCCCTTCATCTCATCTTTTCGTTCCAATAGTTGTGAATAAGCAAATCCAGAGAAAACGTAAGAATGCAGTCAAGGAGAGTTAGGTAGTCATTAAATTTTGTTTGAAAAGTGAACTACATCCTGATGGCATGTTTTAAAAAGTTCCTATATTTTTAGTACAAAATCGATACCTTCTATGCCTAGAATGTTCAGTCTCTGTGAACTCAAAGTATATTTTATCCATGGTTTAATTACTCCATCACCCAAACACTTGTTCTGTGCCTAGAGAACCAGTATAATAACACATGAAGTTCATCCGTCATACAGACAATCCTTTAGGAGCATTGTACCCCTGAGCTCCATGAGGAAAGACAACAAAATGAAAGACAACCAGAACAGAATGCTTCTACTTCCACAGACACATTTGCTTATACCAGGAAAAAATGTCACTATTGAGTGACATCATAACCATCTTCTTAGTCAGAAACAATGCTCCATGGATAAGCAAAATCCTGACACACAGTTGGATTGCAATCTATGATTACAAAATAAGTAGTTGTTAAACAGAAGAAACTGAGTTTTTTAAATGGTATTTTTAGTAATCTTGTCAGAGTTGAGCTATCTTTTTTCAGGGATGTCATTATCCAGGGGAAGAAAAATGGACAATCAGAAGTCCAGTAAATACATGTCAGTGCCTACATTCAGATAAATAAAATAGACAAAAAGTTATCAACTTTGCTAGCTCTGACATTTTAAAAAACATATCAGCAGTTAAAATCTTTAAAGGAGGAGACAAGAGGTATAAAGAAATTCAGGAATGAGAGTGCAAATATACACCAATTACTCTTTGTGGCTGGCCTAGACAAGACTCTCAGGCTGTTGGCATACTGCAGTGGTTGAACATCTACTAGAACCTAGGAAACTGGAATTGTATGTGAACAGTGCTGACGTGATAATACTTATCTGCCTATGTGTCATAAGCTACCTTATTTTCCCTCAATAATTACCTCATTCTTCTCTTCTAGTGTGTGCACAGTGTCTTTAAAAATAACCAAAGTGCAAAGTGCTCTTTATCTCCCCCAATATAAGAGACTCAACCACAGAGCCCCAGTATGTCCCTTCACACCAGGCTTAATGGAGAAATAAGGAACCCATTTTATTGATGAAGAATTAAAAGGTCATCCCTGCCCCCTATGGTAGAGGTATTAAGTTTACCCTTTATAAAGGCCAAATGAGAATGCTTTTCAAGTTGATGTTTTTGTTTTGTTTTTCCCTTTTTTTTTTTGGAGAGTAAGTGGAGATTGGAAGTGAATGAAACATACCCTAAATCAGAATCTCTTGCATACTCCTCTAGAATCATCTACTTGAGCTCAATGAAGATAAAATCCCTCCTCTTGGCTCCCTAAATTGTCAACAAAGAAACCCACTCAGAAGAAGGCGAGATCTAGAAATGGGTCCAGGAGAGGGCTTTGCTGTGCCCTAAAGATGCCACAAACTTTCCACAGTATTTAAAATCTCCTTCAAGTGGTCCTACATAAAGAGAGTTGTTCTTTAAGATGAAAAGAAAAATACTTGTAACTAATCCTTTGTGACAGTTTGAAAGGTGAATGAAATTTTCATTTTGAATGTATATTGCCATTGTGAAAAAACACTGGATTATAAACTATAGAATGCTAGAGAGAGTATACACATGCTATGAGAGACATACAATTTCTTCTTTGTCTAATAGTCCACGTCAAGTTGTTAAAACATTTTTAAATGTAGAGAACTAAATGAAAAATCTCTAAAACTAAATTAACATTTGCCTCATAAAGAGTTGTCAGGAAACCTGCAAGAAGGTTGATCACCACTCATTCCATCAACTTTTCTTGATGTGAAATGCTTTCAACTATATTTCACACTTATGTCCAATAAGAATTTAACAATAAGGACTATGTATCCGTATCCTTTTCTTTTTATGCCATATTACTGTACACAAAGATCGCATAATAGCAAGGAAGAAACAAGTTTCTTTTAAAGAAACATAAAAACATTTGTTCTATCACACAACTTGGGTAATAATGGTTTTATGGCAATCTCCTTTAAAATAGCGTTTAATTCACTTCCACGTATGGAGCATCAGGAATTCTGTTTGCATGTCTACAGGTTGCAACAATAGCAATTGTGTCAAGTATATTGCTATAATGTAGGATTCATTAAAATCAAGTTAGGTGTTCAAATGTACTTTATATTCTTTTCCAGAAATTTTACAAGATAGAGATGTGAATTCACAGAGAGGATAGTTCTCAATGAAGCCAGGGTATGTTTACTGAAAGTGTCATTTTAAAAGGAATACGAAAATGACAATTCTTTGTCACAAACATCACTTAAAAGTTCAAAAGAAATATCTGCAGCCCAGCACGAGAAAGTGTTTTACTTCTTGAATTCAATCAAACTTTTAAAGTGGTTAATATTGTCTGTGGACTTAGATAAATAAGGAAAAGCATCGGAGCATCTTTGTATGCTGACCTGTGAATTATGAAACCAAAGAACGGTGCTAGAAGCCTATTTTTCTCTCT
>NW_006442491.1:638742-640600 GCF_000325575.1 Pteropus alecto | reverse complement strand
AAAACACTGGCAGCTTTTTTATTTTGAGGAAAAATAAGTATGCATTTTTCAGTAATTTGAAGAGTGAGAATTCTGGTATTGAAGAATTTCAATGCCAGCTTTCCTGAAAACTCAAGACTGATTCAAATAGTAAATACTGAGGTGCAATTTCTTTACAGTATGAGTTTCTTTTTTCTATTAAGAAAGTAATTAAATTAAGAAAAGCGAAAAGAGAGAGAGAAGGGGAGCAGACTATTAGATATTTTGTTTGACATCCCACAGTTATTTCACGTTAATGAAAGGATATCCATGTCAAATTTTTAAATGTTTCTGTCCTAGATTAAATGCCATGTCATGTCCAAAAACAGGCCTGAGTTAATGTGATTTTATAGACCGATTTTAGGTTAGGTAAGACAACTTCGTGTAAATATACATCGTGGCTTGGGGTGGAATTAAATAATATGCTTGATTCTAGTGTCCATTTTGAGTTCATTTGTTTATATCTTCCCCCTATTTTGCGTAAGTTCTGGAGCTCCTGTATGTAGCATACAGATGGTTGGTTACATTCTCATACTGAGCACCCAAAGAAGGTCACATGCTTTACATCAATGGCAATTAGTTGCCTTTTTTAAATGGAAAATGTCATTAAGTTCTTGAATAATTCAAGAGTAGAGGTCACAATACAGTGTCCCTTTTGGGGGTCTTTATGGTGCAAATGGAAAAACAAGGCGATCCTATCAGTAAGAGTAGATCTAAGGTTTACAATGTAGCTCTATTTAGTGTGACAGGAAAATTAAATTACACGAGGCACTCATTCATTGTCACCCATTAACAGGCTTGGGAAAATTGTGGATCCCCGGGGACAAATCACTGACAATGTGCAAGGCAAATAAAAATATTTCATTTTAATTGTCTGCTGTTTCCTATGCTTAGTTTTGAAAATAACAAACAAACATGTCTCCTCCCACAGCTCTCCCTGGAAATAGTGTCCCGAATCTCCAAACCGCTACCACCACTTATGAGCAGGCTAAAATCTCTAGGGAACATAGTTCTGTTTTCTCAGCCACCGTTGAGCTGATCTTGATCCAGGGGTTCCTGAAAAGGAAATACAGGGGCAGGTTTCAAATAGAAAACGGCTTCCGTCACTCCCTACCGCATTTTTATCGAGGTTGGGTGGGCCAGTGTTACTGCGTTTCTGGAACAGGGGCTGCTCTTCAAATAGAGAGGACCGAAGAGAAGGCCAGGAGGGAGGACGCAGTGGCGTGGAGACCACCAATTATCTCCCTTCCCCAGGGAAAAAAAAAACAGGCCGCCCTTAAGCAACCCAGGCCTGACACTAGGATCTTAGGCAGGGGTAGGGTAGATGGGTGTTAGAACTGGAGGAAGCACAGGCGGCAGGCCTAAACCAAAATCTCCAGAGGTCATCGAATGAGATGAAAGTTGTTCCAAAGCCGCGCCAGCACATGCTACCCCTTGATGGAGTCTCCAGAGCTCCCCGCAGTCCCAGTTAAGACTGGGGGGCGTGGCTGCCTGAGTCCAGCTCCCACCCAAGCTGGGTCCCGCTTCCACCCTTGACCGCAGACTGGGCCTATGCAGAGCGCCACCGGACGCGTCTACCTGCTTGTCCTGCCGCTGCTCTGCAGGGCCGCGCTGACCATCTCCCAATGGCATGTGCAGGAAAACAGGCGTGCCTGTTTTCTCTAAGGCAGGAGGGAGACTGGGGAGAGGGAAGGGGAATAGTTTTGAGCGCCCAGGCGACAGGGTGGGATTGGCCCCATCAAATCTGTTCCTTGCGCTGTAGAATTTTAGAAGATGGCCCCTGATCTGCCTATTGCGCTTTTTTTTTTTTAATAACTCCCTTTTTCTTTTTTCATATATA